>NW_028261393.1:53418102-53578565 GCF_051295495.1 Thamnophis sirtalis | reverse complement strand
GAGATGGCCTGGCAGGCCAGCGGCACAAAAAGTGAGTCTACCTGACTCCCTGAGGAGAGGGGGAGCTCTCTCTTCTGGGCTTGCCGAGGGGAATAAGGGGCTTTCTTTCTAAGGGTTGTCCCAAGGAAGGGACGCACGAGGGCTGCCTCGCCCTTGGATGGGGATGATGGCAGAGGACCCCCAAGGCCAGAAAACAGCTGCTGGCCCAGAGGTGGGTTCCTACCAGTTCGCACCAGTTCGGTAGAAACCGGTTCGTCAAATCTACCGAACCGGTTAGAAGAGGTTCCACCAGAAAGCAGGCCACACCTACAGAAGAGGTTCCAAAAATTTTTGAAACCCACCACTGGCACAGACACAGAACACACACACACACAGACAGACTCACACAGAGAGAAAGAGAAAGAGAAAGAAAGGGAGAAAGAAAGAAATAAAAAAAGAAAAAGAAAAGAAAAAGTGAGAGAGAGATGAAAGAAAAAAAGGAAAAAGGGAGAGAGAGACAAAAGGAAGGAAGGAGAGAGAGAGAGAGAGAGAGAGAGAGAGAGAGAGAGTGAGTGAGTGAGAGAGAGTGTGGTGGTTTCAAAAACTTCCGGTCAGCTCCAGAATTGAACAGGGGGCTTCCGGTTAGGATCTTGCACCCCTAACCCTTTAGAAAAAAAAAACCCCGGGGGGTGTTCAAACTTGACAGCTTTAAGGCTTGTGGACTTCAACTCCCAGAATTCCTCCTCCAGTCATGTTGGCTCAGGAACTCTGGCATTGAAGTCTGCAAGTCTTAAAGCTGTCAAGTTACAAGACCCTTGCACCCCTAACCCTTTAGGAAAAAAAACCCAGGGGTGTTCAAACTTGACAGCTTTAAGACTTGTGGACTTCAACTCCCAGAATTCCTCCTCTCGCTCTTCATCTTGATGATGTGCGGACGGGCGGGGGGGAGGGAGGGAGCTGGAACCGGTTCTAAACGGCACTGTAGATTTGTGGAACCGCTTCTATAGAAGAGGTTAGAACTGGCAGGAACCCACCCCTGCCCGTGATGGTGAACTGGAGGTGGCACGCACAGGCCTCTCTGTGGGCATGCGCACCATCACATTCCACCACATTAACGGGTGCTGGAAAACAGCCCCCAAAATGCCCAAAATCCAGGTCATTTTTCAAGCTGTTTTTCAGGCCATTTTCAGGCCATTTACTGGGTCATTTTTCAGGCTGTTTTTCGGGACATTTTTCTGGGTGTTTACAGGCTGTTTTCTGGGGTGTTTTTTAGGGGCATTTTCAGGCATTTTTTGGGTCAAAAGTGGCTTGGAAACAGCCCAAAACACCAGCCAAACTGCCCAAAAAACAGACATGTGTGCGCCAGCCAGTGGGTCTTCAGTTCCAGCACTCATGTGGGCACATGCCACACATCCACACATGTTTCAATTTGGGCACTTGGTGCCGAAAAGATTTGCCATCATCACTGCCCTATTCCATTTCAGAAAAGTGGCTGTCCAGTGTGTTAGGCTACCTACAACGTCTGGAGACAAGGGGTTCCACTGATTGATTTGTGGAAGTTTCTTCTTATTTCCAGGTTGATTGTTTTCCCATCCTTGGCTTCTTGTTCTGCGTTCGGGTGCTCTGCAGAATAGGTTGACCCTTCTTCTTTGGGGCAGCTCCCTTAGATATTGGAACATTGCTGTCATGTCTCCCTTGGTCCTTCTTTTCATTAAACTAGATGTCCCCAAGACAGATTGAAGGGCGGTGAGTCGTGGCCAGCTCCAGAATCCTCTCATTATCTGTTCAGGAAGTAGACCATTCAGCCAGAGATTGGCGCTGTCTCTTTCTTCCCCTGGGCTAACCAAGGATGTGCTTTCCTGAAGCCAAGGCGGTGGATGCTGGGCAGAAGTATGGCGGTGGCTGTGCTTTGGCTTCCTCAAGTCACACCCCCCCTTCTCTCTCTCTCTCTCTCTCTCTCTCTCCATCTGTCTCTCTCTGTCTCTCTCTGTCTCTCTCTCTGTCTCTCTCTGTCTCTCTGTCTCTGTCTCTGTCTCTCTGTCTCTGTCTCTCTCTCTGTCTCTCTCTCTGTCTCTCTCTCTCTCTCTCTCTCTCTCTATCTATCTATCTATCTATCTATCTATCTATCTATCTATCTATCTATCTATCTATCTATCATCTATCTATCTATCTATCTATCTATCTATATATATATATATATATATATATATACCCTCTCCCTCTCCCTCTCTCTCTCCATCTCTCTCTTTCTCTCCATATCTCTCTCTCTTTCTTCCCTCTCCCTCTCTCTCTCCATCTCTCTCTCTTTCTCTCCATCTCCTCTTTCTCTCCATCTCTCTCTCTCTCTCTCTCTCTCTCTCTCTCTCTCACACACACACACACACACACACACACACACACACACAGACACACCCTTCAGCCTCCAGACCCTATATGAACTGGAGCACGATCCTTCCTCTCATTAGCTCTGCCCACCCAGTGCAACTCAGTTCCTTTAAAAGAAAGTTTTGACTGTGTTCCCAGGAAGAAATGGAAAGTCCTTGTGTGGATCCTGCTGGGAATTGGTACTATCGTTGGCTCCTAGTGATCGCAATACCAGTGCTGTACAATTGGTGCGTTGCTGGTTGCCAGGTGAGTGGGGAGTGTGGCTTTTGGGGCTTGCCTCCTGTGGGGGGGTGTGTGTCTCACTTCCTGGGGTGACCTGGCTCCCCAGCTCCCCAGGGGCCTACCAACTGAGCAATCGAGCAGGCTCCAGCAATTGCAGAGTGGAAGCAAATATTCCCAACTTTAAGAGCCTAGGTGGCGCAGTGGGTAGAGTGCAGTACTGCAGGCTACTTCAGCTGACTGTTATCTGCAGTTCGGCGGGTTCAAATCTCACCAGGCTCAAGGTTGACTCAGCCTTCCATCCTTCCGAGGTGGGTAAAATGAGGACCCAGACTGTTGGGGGCGATATGCTGACTCTGTAAACCGCTTAGAGAGGGCTGGAAGCCTGGTTCCACCACAAAACCGCGGTCGACTAAAGCGCGCTCGACGAAAGCGCGTACGTGACGTCATCACAGCGCGACGAAAACGGCATGCTGTGAGCGGTAAATTTAAAATTAACGCGAAAACCTTACCCTAACCCCCCCAAACCTAATCCTAAACCTAACCCTAAGCCTAACCTTAACCTAACCCTAAACCTAACCTTAAACCTAACCCTTAACCTAACGCTAACTCTTAACCTAACCCTAAACCTAACCCTAACGCTTAACCTAACCCTAACCCTAACCCTAAACCTAACCCTTACCTTTATGTGAATCGGCTTGCTTTAATTTTAATTTAATTTTAATTTAATTTATTTTTAATTTTATTTGTCGCGCTGCTGATGACGTCACGTACGCGCTTTGATCGGGCGCGCTTTAGTGGACCGCGGTTTTGACGGGTCATGGGAAGCCCTATGAAGCGGTATATAAGTCTAACTGCTATTGCTATTGCTAAGTCGACCCTTTCCTAGCCCTTATTCTGCCCCATAGGCGATCATCTACCCACTGCAGACCTGAGCTGGCACAGCCAGGCTGCCTCCTTCCGTCCCTCCCATGCTTTCTCTCTTCCACTGGCTGCAGAGGATGAGCAAGTAGGGACAGAGATTCTTTCGGACAGCTCAGCCATCAGAAGGAATTATTTTGCTGGTGGGCAGCTCTCATCTTCTGATGCACGGAGGCCCAACAGCTGTCCCTGGAAATTGTGCTGGCTGTCTTTCCTCTCCTGGGGGACACCCCCCACCCCCGCAAAAAAAAAAATCAAGGAAGCCCTTTTGGTTCAAGGCAAGGGAGGACCAGTCAGTCCCCTGCACAGAACATCCAAAATACTTGCTCCCACCACTATGGGTCCCTTTTAACAAACTGATTTTCAGCCTTTAACTCCCCACACACACATACACACCTTCCTAGTGGTTTTCTACAAGCGCAGGGCCCATTTTTTTTTAATCAGATCAACTGAAGGTCGAACATTTGATCATGACAGAAATTGACCGGCTGGCCTGTTGCCTGAGCCCGATGTTGCGTGACCCGTCAAAACCGCGGTCCACTAAAGCGCGCCCGATTTAAAGCGCGTACGTGACGTCATCAGCAGCACGACAAATAAAAATTAAAAATAAATTAAATTAAAATTAAAATAAAATTAAAGCAAGCCGATTCACATAAAGGTAAGGGTTAGGGTTAGGGTTAGGGTTAGGGTTAGGGTTAGGTTAGGGTTAGGGTTAGGTTAAGGGGTTAGGTTAGCGTTAGGTTTAGCGTTAGGTTAAGGGTTAGGTTTAGGGTTAGGTTTAGGGTTAGGCTTAGGGTTAGGTTTAGCGTTAGGTTTAGCGTTAGGTTAAGGGTTAGGTTTAGGGTTAGGTTTAGGGTTAGGCTTAGGGTTAGGTTTAGCGTTAGGTTAAGGGTTAGGTTTAGGGTTAGGTTAAGGGTTAGGTTAAGGGTTAGGTTTAGGGTTAGGTTAAGGGTTAGGTTAAGGTTAGGTTTAGGGTTAGGTTTAGGGTTAGGGTTAAGGGTTAGGTTAAGGGTTAGGTTTAGGGTTAGGTTAAGGGTTAGGTTAAGGGTTAGCGTTAGGTTTAGCGTTAGGTTAAGGGTTAGGTTTAGGGTTAGGTTTAGGGTTAGGTTAAGGGTTAGGCTTAGGGTTAGGTTTGGGGGAGTTAGGGTAAGGTTTTCGCCTTAATTTTAAATTTACCGCTCACAGCGTGCTGTTTTCGTCGCGCTGTGATGACGTCACGTACGCGCTTTCGTGGTGGAACCCCGATGTTGTGGGTTGAGAGGACTCTGGCCCAAAGTCCCCCCAGCTAAGGAGGGACTAAGAACTCACAGTTTCCTGGTTTCTAGCCTGGTGCCTTCACCGTTAGACTAGCTGGCCCTTACTTTCAGCTTTGGAGGAAGGTGGACAAAACATGCCGCGAGGAATGTCCATCCTATGGCGACGATTCGCCTGTTTTCCCTCTGGAAAGGCCTGCCTGGTGGCCCCCCATGGCCTCCCCGCCCTCTTTGTCACGGGCTCTTCACGGGCTTCAGCTCTCTTCTCTTTGCAGAGCCTGTTTCAATGAGCTCCAGAGAAAGTATTTGCTCTGTTGGCTCCTCCTGGATTACCTGGCAGATGGCATTTACATCGGGGACATTGTCATCCGGATGAACACAGGTGAGGGAGGAGAGGTGGGATCTGGATTGGGAAGGGTTGGTTTTATCCAGTGGTGGGTTTCAAAGTTTTTCGAACCTACTCTGTGGGTGTGGCCTCCTTTGTGGGAGTGGTTTGCCAGCCATGTGACCTGGTGGGAGTGGCTTGCCGGCCATGTGACCTGGTAGGAGTGGCTTGCCAGCCATGTGACTTGGTAGGAGTGGCTTGCCAGCCATATGACCTGGTGGGAGTGGCTTGCTGGCCAGGTGATCTGGTGGGAGTGGCTTGCCGGCCATGTGTTCTCTCTCTCTCTCTCTCTCTCTCTCTCTCTCTCTCTCTCTCTCTCTCTCTCTCTCTCTCTCTCTCTCTCTCTCTCTCCTTCCTTTTGTCTCTCTGTCCCTTTTTCCTTTTTTCTTTCATCTCTCACTTTTCCTTTATTTATTTTTTTATTTTTTTCTTCCTTTCTTCCTCTTTCTCTCCCTCTGTGTGAGTCTGTCTCTGTGTGTGTGAGTGTGTGAGTGTGTGTCTGTCTGTCTGTCTGTCAGTGGTGGGTTTCAAAAAAATTTGGAACCTCTTCTGTAGGTGTGGCCTGCTTTCCGGGTCCACTGGTGGAACCTCTTCTAACCGGTTCGGTAGATTTGACGAACCGGTTCTACCGAATAGGTGCGAACTGGTAGGAACCCACCTCTGGTGTCGTCTTTCTGTAGCTCTCCAACAGGCAGAAAATGACCCCGAGAAAGTCAACCTGCTTGCCTGAAGCTTGGGGGGGTGGGGGGTGGGGAACTAGTGACAGATTTATTAAGCTTTATTGCTAACGATGACCAAACTGGGCAGTAGTGGCAGGGCCGGATTTAGATGAAAAGAGGCCCTAGGCTATTCCACTTATGAGGCCCTTTCACCTCCCATTTTTAAGTTTGTAAATTACACGAGAGACAATAAAATACATCATTACTGTGATATATATCAATATATATCAATATATATAGCTGGCCTCCCGACGGAGGGCGGCTCTGCTCTGCGGCAAAGGCAGCGAGGCCAGCTGCCTCCCCTGCTGCGCTCAGCTGCCCGGCTCGGTCCCCTCACCCTCACCTGCCTGGCCGCTGGTGGGCTCCGCGTTGACGGGGCGGCTACTGGGAGCGGCCGCGCCTCTCGCCCGACTGCTGGTGCCAGGAATGTGGCCGGGCTCCCCAACTGCCGCGGAGCTGGAGCGATCTTAACCAATACATTTTTATGTTTGTTTATTAGTCACGTGCGTAGAATTTCTCCTTATTTTCAGTTCAGTGTTTTAGTGTTCACTGTTTTTAGAATAGTGTAATTTTAATTTTGCTAACAATTTGAATGTAGGCCCCTCTTGATCTTGAGGCCCTAGGCGGAAGCCTAGTTAGCCTATAGGAAAATCCGGCCCTGAGTAGTGGCCATCCTGGGCATGACGCTGCCCTGATAGCCAGCTAAATGAACACATGTTCAAAATGGGGCCCTTGTAGCTTTCAATATTTGGTCTCGCCAACCTTCATCACTGTGAGAATGGAAGATGTTGTCCTTTATGTTGTTGTGCGATCCAGAGTAGCTCTTTCGCTGATCACAGGCAGACTGTGGACCCTGGGTATAAGGGACAGGAGGAAAGAATGATGTACGTAACCATGGTTCACCGACAAAAGGGCGAACGACAAAACCACGCCCGACTAAACCGCGGTGACAAAACCGCGTGTTCTAAAGCGCTCCGACGAATGAGTGCTGAATCGCGCCAACAACAGCGCGGCGACAGAAGCGCGCTGTAAAACTAACCCTAACCCTAACCCTAACCCTAAACCTAAACCTAACCCTTAACCTAACCCTAAACCTAATCCTAAACCTAACCCTTAACCTAACCCTAACCCTAACCCTAAACCTAACCCTTAACCTAACCCTAATCCTAAACCTAACCCTAAACCTAATCCTAATCCTAATCCTAAGCCTAAGCCTAAGCCTAACCCTAACCCTAAACCTAACCCTTAGCCTAACCCTAAACGTAACACTAAACCTAACCCTAACCCTAACCCTAACCCTAACCCTTAACCTAACACTAAACGTAACACTAAACCTAACCCTAACCCTAAACCTAACCCTTACCTTAAGTTAAAGCGCCCTTCTGTCTCCGTGCTGTTGTCTCCGCGCTGTTGTCGCCGCGCTGATGACGTCGCAGTTTTAGCGACGCGGTTTAGTCGGGCGCGGTTTTGTCGTTCGCCCTTTTGTCGGGTCACGCGTAACCATACTTGAATTGCTCTTTGTGTTTCCCCCTGGTAGGTTTCCTTGAGCAGGGATTACTCGTCAAAGACTTCAAGAAGCTGCGTGCGAAATATTTTGCCACTTTGCAGTTCAAGTTGGACATCCTATCCATTCTGCCTACTGACTTGGTCTATTTCGCCGTTGGCATCCATCGGCCTGAGTTACGTTTCAACCGGCTGCTGCATTTCCCTCGCATGTTTGAGTTCTTTGACCGGACCGAAACCAGAACCAGTTACCCGAACATCTTTAGGATCTGCAATTTGGTGATGTACATTTTAGTCATCATCCACTGGAATGCCTGCATTTACTACGCCATCTCCAAGGCCATTGGCTTTGGAGAAGACACCTGGGTTTATCCAAATATCTCAGATCCAGAATATGGATACCTGACCAGGGAATATATCTATTGCCTCTACTGGTCCACGTTGACCTTGACCACCATTGGTGAGACCCCTCCCCCTGTGCGCGATGAGGAATACCTCTTTGTCATCTTTGACTTCCTCATTGGAGTTCTCATCTTTGCTACTATTGTGGGGAATGTGGGCTCCATGATCTCCAACATGAATGCCAACAGGGCGGAATTCCAGGCCAAGATCGATGCCGTCAAGCACTATATGCACTTCCGTAAAGTAAGCCGAGAGATGGAAGCGAAGGTTATCCGGTGGTTTGACTATCTTTGGACCAACAAGAAAACCGTGGATGAGTGGGAGGTGCTCAAAAACCTTCCTGATAAACTGAGGGCTGAAATAGCCATCAACGTCCATCTGGAAACCCTGAAGAAAGTGCGGATATTCCAGGACTGTGAAGCTGGGCTCCTGGTGGAATTGGTGCTCAAGCTTCGCCCTCAGGTTTTCAGCCCGGGCGATTATATTTGCCGGAAAGGAGATATCGGTAAAGAAATGTACATCATTAAGGAAGGGAAGTTGGCGGTGGTGGCAGACGACGGTATTACGCAATTCGCCTTGCTGACAGCCGGCTGCTGCTTTGGAGAAATTAGCATCCTCAACATTAAAGGGAGCAAAATGGGGAACAGGCGGACGGCGAATATCCGGAGCATCGGCTACTCCGACCTCTTCTGCCTCTCCAAAGAAGACCTCATGGAAGCGGTGACTGAATATCCGGATGCCAAGAGGGTCCTGGAAGAACGTGGCCGAGAGATCCTCACCAAAGAGGGCCTGTTGGATGAAGCCGCCGCGGCGGAAAGCACGGAAACGATGGACGTGGGCCAGAAGCTGGACAGGTTGGAGACCAGCCTGGAGACGCTGAACACTCGCTTCTCTCGCCTCTTGGCGGAATACGATGCCGCTCAGATGAAGCTCAAGCAACGCCTCACTTCTCTGGAAGCCAAACTGAAGGAAGACAAGGAGGAGGAGCTGTTTCTCGAGGGCATTATCAGCCCACTGGCGGGGGAAGAGGAAAAAACCAGCCCTTGAAGTCTTGCTTCCTAGAATTTCCTGCTTATTTACTTTATTTACTTTGTTTGCGTGTTACTTATTCCTTCCCCCCGCCCCCCCCAGATCTAATTCTCATCAGATTATCTGACCACAAGATCCATTTCCAAACTCTTGACACAGCTCTCTCCTTCCCTTACAGTAACCTTACAACTCTCCCAAAGCTTTCCCCCCCCCCTTCTTTCACTGGTTAACAGATAACGGAGTCTCCCTTTTTCTTAACTCCCTCCCTTCCTTTTCCTAGCCCCCCTTCCAGATGGGACAGTGCAGGATATTAGGATATTTTTCTGGGAAAAAAAACCTCATGGAATTGAAAGCGGCTCCTACTTCTGACCTCTCTTCCGGTGGCAATAATCCTTTTTGAAATATCATTTCACAGTTGGCGACTAACAGCCGATTAAAAAAATATATGTCCCAAGTCTTCCTATTTGTGGAGGCCATTTCCCATGGAATTCGATGGCCTCTATTATTCCACACGCAGAAGGAAGGAAAGCGTGTGCACATGCTTCATGTGTGTGTGTAGCGTGGGTATTGTGTCCCAGGACATGGAATCATCTCTCTGAGTTGAGGGCTGCCTAGTTCAAGATTGCAGAGGGAGAAATGTGCCTAAATCCCCTTGTACTCTTAATCTCAGTTTTTTGCTGCCTGGATCTTTTTTATTCTATTAATTCTGAACCGTGAGGTTTCCTGCTGTGTATTCTCTTTGTTTTTTTTGAAGATAACTGAAATTTCTTCGGAGGCCACACTGAGTGCCAAAAATTGCAGCACATCCTAGCAGGATTAGATGTTTAGGGATTATCTTCACATATCTCAGGCAATCAGGAAAGGTCAGATCCAGAATCTTTTCTGGCCCATCCATCCATTCTCCTACTTAGGTCCAGTTCGAAGAGGACCTGAAATTAATTGGGAATAGCTGTTCAGAGAGCAGAGCTATTGGTGGGTGGAGGCCTACGGCTGCCCACCAGATCCCCATGATTATATAAGCCCAGTCCTCTTTTAAACCAGGGATCTTTCAAACCTCGTGGATGGGGGAAATTATTGTGCTTTGCAGGAATTGTGAATTGGGTCCGTGTAATGAAGTTGTCTGAAAAAGGCTTTTGCACGATGCTTCCTTACCTGATCGGATTCGGTCCTGGGCCCTAACAATAAGAGAAAAACCAGCACTTTTCCTCAGGAGGAGAAACAGCTGTGTTGCACCCTCATGGTGACACTTGCTTGGCCTCCTTGAGATGATGTGGAAGTGAGAGGCTCTCCGGCTTCAGAAGCTGGGAACGAAGAAGAAATTCTCCTGTGCAGCTTTGTAAAGAGCCCTCCCACCAGATCTAACTAGGACTGGAAGCAGATTAGGCCAGTTGGATAGTCATCTGGTTCCTGAGATAAATGCTTAGGTGAAAGCAGTGTGCCCAAAGTCACTTTACATATTGCACTACTTTTAGTCTATTTTAAGAGGCGTCTGCCTCGATGCAAACAGAGTTACAGGGTCCCATGTCATCCTTTAAAATAAAATAAATAAAGTACTCGTCTCAACGATACGCCTGGCTGATTTCTTTTCTTGCAGCCTTTCCTTTTCTTGCATTTTCTTGTGTTGAAAGAAATGTCCTTCTGGGTTCGGCTCCAAGTGGGGAAGAAGACACTGGAGACACGGAGGCTGCTTGGAAAGATGGTTTATTGTTAGACAGGGCCACATGGCTTGAGCCCTGTACAGAAAAGGTGATCACATGCTTCAATGTAGGTGAAGAAGAAGAGAAGGGCCGAGGAAGGGGCTTGCTAGGCTTTTTATACCCTGTTTAGTCCCACCTCTCTGTTTCCTGTTCCTGTGTAAGAAATGCATCCTGATTGGTTGTCAGACTCTCATGATGCCATGCAGGGGGCTACTCTCTAGGCTGTTTTGAATCCAGGTATAGATGAGTTCTCAGATGCCATGTGGAGAGTTGAGTAATATCCCTTCCCCCTACAGCTGCAGTGGGGAAGTCTTTATTATGTAAAGTGGGCCAGCCTGGCCTTCTCAATGGCCTGTTGACAAAGTGTGGATGGGCAGGAAGCTACAGGCAACTATTCTGTCTTTTAAAGCATGTTTCCTTCTTTTCACATCCAGAGAAATATTCTGCCTTTTCAATATTTCCTAGGAGATTTCATTTTTCTGGGAGAGGGCTGGATGATAACTTCCCATACGGGAAAATGGGGCAGCAAAATGGCTGAAGCTGGTCTTCTAAAGAAGCTTTATTTACCCAACAAATGGCTCCGAAGAGGCATGGCAGGAAGTGGCCTGTCCACAAGGGGAACCATAAGGCCACTAGGGGGTGCTGGTGGCCTATAAAGACAGGACATCTGAGGGAATGACCCCTCCCCGCACAAGAAACCACTGGCCAGGCAGCAAACTTGCAATCATGTCTTGCATTTTCTAGAGGGTTAAATCCATTCGGTGGATAGGTTTTCTCTGATGATGGTGACTTGATATACTTACTTCAGGTGTGGATTCTTCCATCTGGACAGCTTGGTCCTGAGGATATCCTGAGGCCACCTGCTTATAGAAGTTTCAGAAGTATGGAGCAACACAGTTTTGCAGGATAGATTCCTGGAATTTGGGATGCCCTCCAGAAACTCCTGAGCCCTTCAGCACAAGCACGGGGCTTCCCTTAAAGCATTCTCATTCTCGTAAAGCAACCTTAACCTTAGCCCTAACCCCTTGGCAAGGGACAAAACTGGATCAGCTACTGGCCAAAGTTGCTAGTAAAGCATGCTGATTTGGGCATAGAAGCCTAAGTCCTTCCCTGCACTAATTGCTCCTACAGATAATGGCCTGCAACCCTCTCTCCAGTGAGCTGCCTCCTCACCACCCTCCAGGGTGGTGAGGAGCCCTTAAAACATGGCTGTTCCGACAGGCCTGGGGCTAAAGAACTGTTGCCCCCGTCTCGAATGGTATGACTGTTGTGTGTTTTAAACTATGCATTGTTTGGTGTCGTTTTAATTTTTTGTTTGTATCCCCCTTCCCTGGTTTGAGTTGTGAGCCGCCCTGAGTCCCCTTCGGGGGGAAAAGGGTGGCATATAAATAAAATAAACATTCAACATTCAACATACATTCAACTCCTCCTCCTGGGGAAAGAGGATGTAGAGGGTGTGCTGAGGGATCTGCTCATTTTCTAGAAGACAAAATCACCCAGATTCGTCCCCAGTTAGTTGCCAATGTGGTTGCTGTACCGGTGGAGGCACCTGGGGAGGTTCTTGCCCAGTAATCTGGGAACGGTATGACCCTGTTGCTCCCTAGAACAGGATTTGGGGCAGTGATGGCGAATCTTTTTTGTACTTGTGTGCCGGAAATGGTGTGTAAAACCATTCCGCGAGCAACACGTGGCCTTGCTGGCCTTCGTGCGCATGGGAGCACTAAAACCCGGAAGAGCAGCATTCCATCATGCATGTGCTGTGCATGTGCTGTGCGCAGTGGTGGGTTCCAAATTCTTTTAGAACCTCTTCTGTAGGTGTGGCCTACTTTGTGGGAGTGGCTTGCCAGCCATGTGGCTGGGTGGGAGTGGCTTGTCAGCCATGTGACTGGGTGGGTGTGGGCAACTTGTAAAATGTGGTGAAACTCACTTAACAATGTCTTGCTTAGCAACCAAAATGTTGGCTCAGGAACTCTGGCATTTGAAGCCTCATGGTCTTAAAACTGTCAAGTTACAAGACCCTTGCACCCCTAACCCTTTAGAAAAAAAAAACCCAGGGGTGTTCAAACTTGACAGCTTTAAGACTTGTGGACTTCAATTCCCAGAATTCCTCCTCTCATTCTTCATCTTGATGATGTGCGGACGGGCGAGGGGAGGGATCTGGAACCGGTTCTAAACGGCACAGTAGATTTATGGAACCTCTTCATTAGAAGAGGTTAGAACTGGCAGGAACCCACCCCTGACTGTGTGTGCCAGCACCCAAATTTCTGCCTTCTGGCATGGGCACAGGCCCAAGAAACAGCTGGCTGTCATGCATGCACACAATGGTAACCTGGATGTTCGGTTGCGCACCAGAATGCTGCTCTTCCAGATTTTGGTGCTCCCGCATGCGCAAAGGCCAGTTGGTCAGTGTTTGTGTCTGTGTGTGTGTGTGTGTGCACAGGAACATGGAAGAGGAGCCAGCGAGGCCGCCTGTCCCACGCAAGATGGCTCTGCGTCAGTGGTGGGTTTCCATTTTTTTTACTACTGGCTTGCTTGTGCGCGGCGTGATGCTTCTGCACATGCGCAGAAGCGTTTGGGTGAGTGGGTGGAGCCTCCCGCCGCTGCCCCTACTGGTTCGCCTGATCCAGGCCAAACCGGCAGAAACCCACATCTGCTCTACGTGACATTTCCGGCACGCATGCCATAGGTTCTCCACCACGGATCTTGGGAGTATGAGCACGAGCAACTGTATTTTACATCCATGCGCCTTCTGGCTTGTGAAAGTTTCTTGGGAGGTGACATGCAGGTAGGTTCTAGTAGTGATTAACTCTTTCTTGCAGGAGGGAGTGGTGCCCAGTTGTGTCTCTTCCTGGACCAACAGTCCCTGTTCACAGTCACTCATACCTTAGTCCCCTCCAGTCTTGACTACTGCAACATGCTCGACATGGGACTGCCCTTGAAAAGTATACAGAAGCTTCGGTTGGTCCAAAAGTGGTGGGTCCCATGGCTTTGTGCAGTCTAGATGGGCACACGTGTCACCTCCCCTGCAGGAGCTGCATTGGCTGCCGGTTTGCTTCTGGGGCCAATCCAGGGTGCTGGCTGTCACCCTTAAAGTCCTTCATGGCTTGGGAACAGGTGACCTGAAGGACTATCCTTTCGTAGTCACATCTACCTGACCCACCAGAGCAGAGAGGGAGGGAAGGAAGGCTATGGGTCCCCTCCCCTAAGGAGGTCCATGTAGTGCAGGGGTAGTGTCCAAACTGGGGAACTTTAAGACTTGTGGACTTCAACTCCCAGATTTCCACAGCCAGCATAATTTACTCTCTTGTAATCCCTTCCTCTGCAATCTCTCCACTTACATCAGAGGTCTTCAAACTTGGGAACTTTAAGACTTGTGGACTGGCTGGGGAATTCTGGGAGTTGAAGTCCACAAGTCTTAAAGTCCCCAAGTTTGGACACCACTGATTTAGCGGGATTCAGAACTAGAGCCTTCCTCCCTGATGCTCCCCAGGGACCCCCATGGAGATAAGACGGACCCCCCATTTCGACACTCTTTCCGAAGGGCCTGAAGATCTGGTTCTGCCAACAGGCCTGCGGACCCCAGAGTGGGATGAAGTCCATCAAGTAGCTGATCCGATTGATCATTGAGTTATTTACATGTATTTATTTATTGGATTTATGTGCCACCCATCTTGACTGGAGGTGGCTTTGCCTTTTTATTGTTTTTACATTGCTTTATCTTTGTAAGCTGCCCAGAGTCATTGAGAGTGAGTTGGGCAACCGTATCAATTTGCTGAAATAAATAACCGTGAAGCCATCTTCCCCCCCAGTCCATTGAAATCGGTCTTGTTTCTGTGTTACTTTCCTGGTTTATGGGAATTTTTGCTTCAGTCAACAGCCAATAGTGGGAGACATTAACACCCCAAGACTCAGTGGTGAAGGGAGAGGGGGGGCAACAGGCGCTTTTTCTGCTTCAGGATGGCAGAAGAACAATGGAGGGTTCAGCTGAGAGAAGTCGGGGGGGGGGAGCGGTGCTACAAGCATTTGTAACATCTGCTTTGCTGTTGCTGCTGCTGTTGTCATCCCTTCCCATTTGCCTGGGGGAAATAGGGGAGCCTCTGGCTTGCTTCCATAATGACGAAATGTGTGAATGCTACATTTTTTTTTACTGCTCAGCCCCTCATAACAGAATAACGCTAAGGCGAAATCCGGCTGTCCATTTGCACAACTCTCCCAGGAGGAAGTTATTTCAGCACTCTGGACAGCAACTGCGATCCGCAGCTGTTAGGGAGGTATAATCCCAGAAGGGCCGCCTTAGGCTGGCAGAAATGAAAGGCTCCGAAATATCACAAAATAAAGCACAATCAACAAAATGAAACCAGAGGCTTGACTCAGCCTCTTGACCCACCTGGGGCTTGTTTTAACTTTTGCGAAAGCTAGGATTGCCAAAGAATCAGGCAGTGGTTTTTGGGATGCCACATGAAACCAGCTGTTGCATTCTATGGGGTTAATAATGAAAGAGCGCGGCACGACAAAACCGCGCTCGACTAAAGCGCGCCCGATTAAACCGCGTCGCTGACGTCATCAACAGGGCAATAACAGCGAGCGCGGAGAAAGAAGGGCTCTTTAAATAGCGCTTTGAAAGCAAGCCGATTCAAGTTAAGGTAAGGGTTAGGTTTAGGGTTAGGTTTAGGGTTAGGTTAAGGGTTAGGGTTAGGTTTAGGGTTAGGTTAAGGGTTAGGGTTAGGTTTAGGGTTAGGTTTAGGGTTAGGGTTAGGTTTAGGGTTAGGTTTAGGGTTAGGTTTAGGGTTAGGTTTAGGGTTAGGTTAAGGGTTAGGTTTAGGGTTAGGTTAAGGGTTAGGGTTAGGGTTAGATTTAGGGTTAGGATTAGGGTTAGGATTAGGTTTAGCGTTAGGTTAAGGGTTAGGTTTAGCGTTAGGTTAAGGGTTAGGTTTAGGGTTAGGTTTAGGGTTAGGTTTAGGATTAGGTTTAGGGGGGTTAGGTTTAGGTTTAGGGGTTAATTTTAGGTTTAGCCTTTACAGCGTGCTTTTTTCTCCGCGCTGTTGTTGCGCTGTGATGACGTCAGCTACGCGGTTTCATCGAGCGCCCTTTAGTCGAACGCGGTTTTGTGGTGGAACCATGAAAGAGTGAGGCTCAAGGATGGAAAATTGCTGGTACAATGTTGCTGGTGTGGTGGTGGTAGGGAAGTATATCTCATCCAGGTTCTCAGTGGAAATGAGTACAGAGCTCTCACCAGAAGCTTCTCAAAGCATCTGAGCGTCACTTTTCTGCTATTAAATATTGAGGCTAGAAAGGTTAGAAAGACAGCACAGTCTCAATACATTTAAACTATACCCAGGGTATAAAACACTTCACGGCTTTCACGATGACTCCTTTGCCCTTGTCAGAGATGGGAATGCAAGTTGCTTTCAGTAGGATGCATAGCCAATCCACCTCTAAGTCTAGCTTTCATTGAACCATGTTGTGCATTGACAATAAAGGTTTGACCTGAACTTGAAGGCTAAAAGAGCTGAACTTCCACTAATTTATCACACCCACTAAAATAAAGCCCTACATGGCATCGGACCTGGGTACCTGAGAGACCGCCTCCTGCCGATTACCTCTCTCAGACCAATTAGATCGCACAGGTTGGGTCTCCTCCGGATTCCATCTGCCAGCCAATGTCGGCTGGCGACTCCCCGGGGGAGAGCCTTCTCTGTTGCAGCTCTGGCCCTCTGGAACGAGCTCCTTGTCGAAATCCGGACCCTTACTACCCTCCCGGCCTTCCGCAAAGCCACCAAGTCCTGGCTGTTCCAGCAGGCTGGGGGGAGCTGAGAAGCATCTACCTCCACGGAAATTGTGAATGTTGGTTTTGTTTTTAATATGTTGTCTTTGTCTCGTTTCCCCCCTTTCCCTTGTCTTTTGTGAGCCGCCCGGAGTCCTTCGGGAGTGGGCGGCATGCAAGACAAACAAACAAACAAACAAACAAACAAACAAATAAATAAATAAATAAATAAATAAATAAATAAATAAATAAGGTACCGTATTTTTCAGAGTATAGGATTTGCCTTCCCCACCCCCTAAAAGAGGGTGAAAATTTAGGTGTGTCTTATACACCCATCGGCCCCAAGCCTTTAGCCTCTGCCTCCCATCAATTTATCTCTTTGCAGCAAAAGGGGCTTGAGGAGGCTTCAATAGACTATAGCAATCCCTGCAGCCTGTAACAGCTGATGATCTGGAGAAATTGAAAGTTGCTGTTTGCTCCAGGTGGCAAATGGCTGGGAGGCAGATTTCTTTTCTTGTGCTAATCAGGCTGTTTGCTGACCAAGGAGGTAAGTCAACAACTATAAGTGCCCATAGAAGGTTTAAATTATTAGACTTGTTTTCTAAAGACTGCTTTATTATTATTCTAGACAACTTAACAAAATGAAGAAGCTTTTAAAAAAAAAAATGCTTGATCTGAAGAGGCCCCCTGCTATTGTTTCTAAAAGTGCTATTATTTTAAATAGCGGAGAATAACTATACGTCCAGAAAGCACATCAATTTTAACAGCATCTGTACAAGAATAGTCGGAAATGTAACACTACAAACATGAGCCGAGGTGGCGCAGTGGTTAGGGTGCAGTACTGCAGGCCACTTCAGCTGACTGTTATCTGCAGTTCAGCGGTTCTAATCTCACTGGATCAAGGTTGACTCAGCCTTCCATCCTTCCGAAGTGGGTGAAATGAGGACCCAGACTGTGGGGACGATATGCTGACTCTGTAAACCGCTTAGAGAGGGCTGAAAGCCCTATGAAGCGGTATATAAGTCTAACTGCTATTGCTATTGCTATAATGTATATTGTTTATACCATTTGCGGTTTGTTGCAAAAAAGGCAAATTGCTGGGAGGCAGAGGTAGATATTTTCCCCTTGTTTTCCTCCCCAAAATCTAGGTGTGTCTTATACTTCGGAGCGTCTTATACTCCGAAAAATATGGCAAATGGGACTTAACATCTTTCAAAGCAATTCTCATCTAGGATAATGGAAGCCTCTTCAGAGGTTGAAGATTTGCAGGGTGAAATTCTGAGGGCCTCTATTAACATACCCTCCCTCCCTGCCTGCCTGCCACTCAGCAATTTCATTAATATAGCTGATGCCTTGAGTTTTGAGTGACCGTTGTGCAAACTCAGCCCGTTCTATCACAGCCAGCTGCCCAATGCAGCCAAGCAGAAGCACTGAGTCTCAAGAGGAATCAACCAGAGTCCCAATCTCCAGCAGCCCTTTCTGCTCACTGGCTTTGTTTACCCCAAGGGCCAACCTCTTGGGGATTTCACAGCCCGGTGTCAAATTTCCTAACGATGCCCTGATTAATTCATAATTATTGAGTCAAGGTTTTAGTACAAAACCGGTGATTTATTAGGTGCTTCATTAGGCAATATCTGTTCGCAGTCAAGCCTGTGCTTCGTTTGATTTTCTTCTGAACTTTAACCCCTCCCCTGTTCCTTCCCTCCCTTCAGTCTGTGTCATGATCCCATTCCACTGTAAGATGCACCCCTCCCGAGCCAGCTGCAGTAATGTGAGATCCGCTGACAGTATGCCTGGAATGTACTCCCCCCTCCTTTCTACCATGAGAGCCGAGGTGGCGCTGTGGTTAGAGTGCAGTACTGCAGGCCACTTCAGCTGACTGCTATCTGCAGTTCGGCGGTTCAAATCTCACCGGCTCAAGGTTGACTCAGCCTTCCATCCTTCCAAGGGGGGTGAAATGAGGACCCAGACTGTGGGGGCGACATGCTGACTCTGTAAACCGCTTAGAGAGGGCTGAAAGCCCTATGAAGCGGTATATAAGTCTAACTGCTATTGCTATGGCTATGATAACGTGGGGGAGTTGACACCTGGCTCGGTTTTTTCAGGTCAGTCTGTTCTGTTTGTTTGTTCTGTCAGGGCTGCTCTGTTCTGTATGTCAGTCCGTCAAATGTTATCCCATTTGCCTGTGGCCTCTTGTATGGGGAAAGCAAACCCTTCTAGGCTGGACGCACCACTCCCCATGCCCAAAGGCTTCGTGATGGGCGCAGGATGGCCTGGATCTGATCTCAAGCTCCCACAGGCTCCCAGGCATTCAGCAGCAGTCAAGATCTGCCACCCTGTGGGGTCACAAAGCAGTCTAGTGTCTTTGCAAGGCCAAGGAGGTGGAGAGCGGAAGATAAAAACATCCCAAGAGGGAAATTAAAAAAAAAAACCACCACTCAAACGAAAAGGGGAAAGTCTATTCCCCTCTTTCACAGCAATACTTCCTAAAATAGAGCCGAGGTGGCGCAGTGGTTAGGGTGCAGTACTGCAGGCCACTTTAGCTGATTGTGATCTGCAGTTCAGCGGTTCAAATCTCACCGGCTCAAGGTCGACTCAGCCTTCTATCCTTCCGAGGTGGGTGAAATGAGGACCCGGATTGTTGTTGGGGGCAAGTTGCTGACTCAATTTGCTAAAAAAATTGTAAACCGCTCAGAGAGGGCTGAAAGCCCTATGAAGCGGTATATAAGTCTAATAAATAAATAAATAAATAAATAAACAAATAAATAAATAAACAAACAAATAAATAAATAAATAAATAAATAAATGTGTTCTACATGGGGCTGCCCTTGAAGAGCATCCGGCGACTTCAGCTAGTCTAGAATGCGGCCGCGCGAGTGATTGTGGGCGCACCCGGTTCGCCCACATAACACCTATCCTCCGCGAGCTGCACTGGCTACTTGTTGATCTCCGGGTGCGCTTCAAGGTGCTACTTACCACCTTTAAAGCCCTTCATGGTAGTGGATCTGGGTACTTGAGAGACCGCCTCCTGCCAATTACCTCCCTGCGACCTATCAGATCGCATAGATTAGGCCTCCTCCGAATTCCATCCGCCAGTCAATGTCGACTGGCAACTACACGGAGGAGAGCCTTTTCAGTAGTAGCTCCGACCCTTTGGAACGACCTCCCCGTGGAGATTCGTACCCTCACCACCGTCCAGACCTTCCGCACAGCCCTTAAGACCTGGCTATCCCGTCAGGCCTGGGGATGAAGATCGTAATCTGTCCCCACCCGAATGATGAATGAATGGTGTGTACTATTTTATACTCATGTAATGTTTATGTTCATCGTTTTTGTGTCACCCCCCCCCCCATACTTTGTAAGCTGCCCTGAGTCCCCTCAGGGAAAAGGGCAGCCTATAAATATTAATAAAATTCTAAAATTCTAAATTCTAAAATAAATAAATAAATAAATAAATAAAATAACCCCCCCTCCTAAAATCTGGATATTTTTTTTTGCCAGCTTGAAACTATTTTTTTAATCAAATTTTTATTCATTTATCAGGATGTAAAATACAAAGGGAAATGGAAACAAGGGGGAAATAGGGGAGGAAAATGACGGGGGGGGGGGGGGGAAGGGGGAAAGAAGAAAAAAGCATAGACTTTCCGAAGGCTTTTTAGCACAGTAGAAATATGATTAACATTACAGTCTCCACTTTTAAACTTTATATACTAACGTATACTAGTCATTTCTATAACAACAAACCTATTTTAATCAGCAACGCCCCAAAGTTTCATATTTATATTCATAATCTCAATACAACATCCAGAAGTCTGCCAGTTAGGATCTTAACATTTGGGGTAAAGCTGCTGTGTTTTTCATGCAGGCTTCCCTTCCCCCCCCTTCAAATTTACAGTTTGGAGGCAAAGGTATAAAAACAGTTAAGGTATATCGGAGTGGAGGCTAAATCCATTGATATAGTGATTGGCCATGGAGAACTTTCCCATTCAGAGGCTCTGTCTGGTTAGCAATGGGGCTCAAGGGAGACCATTATGGTCCTCAGGCCCCCACAAGGGGGTCATCCCGAGGCACGGGATGGGGTTGCTTCTGCTGCTGGTTGGAATGGAGGGGTCTTTTGCCGACTCTTAGGATTCCCTGCTGAAGCGCGCGGCGAAGGAGGGGCAGGCAGGGGAATGAGCAAGTCAACGAAAGTGGGCCGGATTTTGACTCCGGATCAGCGCCGTTTTGACTTGGGGGGGGGGGGGCAAACGACACCCCCCCTCCACCCCGTTTCTCCTCCGTAAAAGCGGAGGGCGAGGGAGCCAACGTCTCCCCCCCCCCTCCCGCGACTCTCTGCTCCCCGCCCTTGCGGGTGCTTTGCAAACGGTCCGGCTTTTTCTATCTTCCTCGAGGGCGAGGGCGCTGCGGGGAAGGTGCCCGATCCGAGCCCCCTGCTTTCCTCTGGACTGATCCGGACCCTCGCCCAGGGTCTCTCCGTGAGGGTCAGGGAGGAGCCGGAGCGGAGGCAGCGGCGGCCCCGCGTTTGCTGGTCGAGGAAGCCGGTTTCCGCGAGAGCCGCAGCGCGGAGCGAGAGAAAAACAAGATTCTCGCTGCCTGGTGGAGCTAAAGATCGCCTAATTTAGCACCCCCAGGTTGCTGTTATTGTCCCCCAATACAGTTCCTACCGTTCTCTCTGACCCGCTTCTGGAATTCGCGATTCACACACGGAACAGGGATGCCTTTTAAACCAAGAGTCACCCGCCTCTTGAAGCATCACTTTTGCTGGTTTGAATCGGAGGTCTCCTTTTGCCAGATTCCACTGGGGTATCATTGCCCCAGGATACAACGTTGGCTTCCACACGTGGAGGCCAACTGGGGTGCCGGTTGACTCCCCTGCCTGTGCTGGGCTTCCATGATCGACGGTCTTTTTCACCTACCCAAGGCCAGAAGGCTCCTTTCGATCAAAGGCTCCTCTCGGTCCATAGAAGGAGCGATGTGGATGGATTCTTCCATCACAACTCTGGGCCCTTTCGGACAAGGAAGAGGGACAGAGACATTCAGGAGGGATCCCACCATGGGATCCTGAAGGCAGGGCCAGATTTAGATGAAAAGAGGCCCTAGGCTATTCCACTTATGAGGCCCTTTCACTTCCCATTTTTAAGTTTGTAAATTACACGAGAGACAATAAAATACATCATTACTGTGATGTATATCAATATATATCAATATATATAGCTGGCCTCCCGACGGAGGGCGGCTCTGCTCGGCGGCAAAGGCAGCGAGGCCAGCCGCCTCCCCTGCTGCGCTCAGCTGCCCGGCTCGGCCCCCTCGCCCTCACCTGCCTGGCCGCTGGTGGGCTCCGCGTCGACGGGGCGGCTACTGGGAGCGGCCGCGCCTCTCGCCCGACCGCCAGTGCCGGGAACGTGGGCGGGCTCCCCAACTGCCGCGGCGCTGGAACGATCTTAACCAATACATTTTTATGTTTGTTTATTAGTCACGTGCGTAGAATTTCTCCTTATTTTCGGTTCAGTGTTTTAGTGTTCACTGTTTTTAGAATAGTGTAATTTTAATTTTGCTAACAATTTGAATGTAGGCCCCTCTTGATCTTGAGGCCCTAGGCTGAAGCCTAGTTAGCCTATAGGAAAATCCGGCTCTGCCTGAGGGGGAAAAGCTGCTCTCTGCATCTGGGCTCTTCCTTTCCTCAAGGGCCAAGAGGGTCTCCCCTCTTTTCTCCCAGGTCTTTGGCCAACTTCTCTTCTACTTGCTAATTTTTGAAATGCAGAAATTTGCAGGCTAGGATTTAGCTGTTCTCACCATCAGCTGTTAACGCTTAAAATATGAAATGAAGTTGTGAAATGTTCTCTCTCTCTCACCATTAATTACGCATGCATAATAACTGTCTTTTCTCCTCCAGAATGCCCCAAGGCACACCGAGATGTGTCCTCTGGGAGTTTTTTTTTCTAATCTAAAGCTTCTCTTCCTCTCATTTATCCCTCCTTGGCCCTAATCAGGCCAACTGTGTTTCTCAGAGAGATGCAGGCACAAGAGCCTGGGAAGTTTCCCCCGATTCCTTGCAGAAAAGCCGACCTTTGAGAGTCAGCTTGGGGAAAAAAATGCTCCATCCACCTGGAAATTGAGAACGGGAGGTTTGCTAATTCAAAGGAATAGTGGGGTAGCTTCTCTGAATGCCAGTTCTTTGTGTTGACAATATTATGGAGATGCTCAATCATCCAGGTTATTATGGTTGTCCCAAAGGTGCTTTTCAAAAGGCAACTGGGTTTTCTTTGAAAACATTTCATTTCTCATCCAAGACTGAAGAAATGAATGGATGAATGAAAAGCGAAATGTTTTCAAGGGTAAAACCAAGGAAGTCCAGTTGAAATCCTTTTTGAAAAGCACCTTTTGAGTTGACAGTACAGTTCCTTCCGCTCTTCCTCCTGCTCTGGGACAGGCTGAGGACCTTTTCTGCTCAGAGAACCTGTACTCTGACCTCGGTTCCTGAAATCTGCCCGTCATTCCTCTCTGGAAGAAACGGGCCTCCTCCCGTCATAAAATGTGATGTTTTGCTGTTTTCTTGGGTTTCCAATAAAAGTTCCTAGCAATTGCATCAAAGAAAGGCCCTTATCAAAGTTGTATATGACTGCAAGTTGGATGCTGATGAAGAAATGCAAAGAAAGGGTGTTAGAATGCCTGGTTAAAAGATCCTCCTTCTGGATTCTGTACAACGAAGTTATTCATTTGAAAAATGAATAAGGCAGCCCTTGAAGAGCATTCGGAGACTTCAGCTTGTCCAGAATGCAGCTGCGCGAGCGATCGTGGGTGCACCTCGGTTCACCCACGTAACACCTATCCTCTGCGAGCTGCACTGGCTGCCTACTGGTCTCCAGATATGCTTCAAGGTGCTAGTCGTCACTTATAAAGCCCTTCATGGTATTGGACCTGGGTACTTGAGAGACCACCTGCTGCCAATCACCTCCACTAGACCGATTAGATCCCACAGATTAGGCCTCCTCCGAATTCCATCCGCCGGCCAATGCCGACTGGCGACTACCCAGAGGAGAGCCTTCTCTGTGGCTGCTCCGACCCTCTGGAACGAACTCCCCATGGAGATTCGAACCCTCACCACACTCCAGGCCTTCCGCAAAGCCCTTAAAACCTGGCTGTTCCGACAGGCCTGGGGCTAAAGAGCTGTTGCCCCCGTCTCGAATGGTATGACTGTTGTGTGTTTTTAAATTATGTATTGTTATGTTTCGTCTTTTTATTCTCTCTCTGTACCCCTCCTTCCCTGATTTGAATTGTGAGCCACCCTGAGTCCCCTTCGGGGGGGAAAAGGGCGGCATATAAATATAATAAAATAAAATCAATCAAATCAAATCAAAAAAGGTGAGCTGCCTGAAATAACAAGAATAACCAGGCCCTCAGGCACAATGGCTGAATCGCCAGCTCACACAGCAGAGGGATGCTTCGTGAAGCAAGAATACCTGGAAAGTGACGAAGGCCAGGGCTACTGGCTGCCCTCTTCCATGGTGCATCAACTGATGGTAAAACTCTCAAGTCAGCGGCCTTCTGGTGAGCTTCAAGTTCTTGTTTGAAGCATAAAAAAGGAGAACCTTTGTAACCTTGCAGCCACTAATCAGGTTATTGCACAGCCACTCATCCCCTCGTCCTTTCTCGCCTGGACTACTGTAATGCTCTCTACATGGGGCTGCCCTTGAAGAGCACCCGGAAGCTTCAACTGGTCCAGAATGCGGCTGCGCGGGTTATCATGGGGGGCACCCAGGTGCTCCCATGTTACACCCCTTTTAGGCGGCCTGCACTGGTTGCCGGTTGTCTTCCGGGTGCGATTCAAGGTACTAATTATGACCTTTAAAGCGCTCCATGGCTTAGGCCCAGGGTACTTGCGAGACCACCTACTGCCACCGGTAGCCTCCCACCGTCCAGTGCGATCCCACAGAGTTGGTCTCCTCAGGGTGCCGTCGGCCAGACAGTGTCGGCTAGCGACCCCCTAGGGGGAGAGCCTTCTCTGCGGGAGCGCCTTCCCTCTGGAATGAGCTGCCCCCGGAGCTTCGTATAATCCCCGACCTCCGGTCCTTCCGACGCGCCCTAAAAAGTTTGGCTTTTCCAGCAAGCCAGCCTGGCCTGAACAAAATAAATTATTGATCACTGTTAATTTTAATTCGAATTTTTTTTTAAAAAAATGTCATTGTCAATTTTAATTGGGTTTGTTTGGGATATCCTATTTAATTTCTTTTAACTTTTGTATTATGTGTTTCTTTTTTTTCTTTTTCTTTTTATATATCCATTTTCATTTGACTGTAATTATTATTTAAAAATATTAATACAAGTAATAATCTTGAACAATACCTGCCCACACCAGTGGGGAAAAAAAAACAAAAAACGAAAGGAAAGGGCAAAAAAAATAAAAAATAAAACAAAAAAAGACAAAAACTACAAAGGACAAGGCAGGAAAGGAAAACAAAACACAGGTATCTATTATAAAAAAAGAAGAAGTATATCAGCTGGTTACAACATGCTTTGGTGCTTCTCTTCCATTAACTCATATTAATTCAAATATCTTGACTCAAATGTTTACCATATTAACATCATTATACCTTCAGTTTTAATTACCTATAGTTATTTAAACCTCTTTCATCCTTAACTATGCCAAAGAATTAATCCATAACACATGCTGACCTTTCATTTACTTGCTTGTAAAATCCTCTATTAGCATCAAATCCTCATATCCTATTTTAGCTGAACGCTATGTGTTTCTTTTAATGTTGTACGCCGCCCTGAGTCCTTGGGAGAAGGGCGGCATATAAATCTAATAAACCTAAACCTAATAAACCTATTGCAATTATCAGATTTATATCCTGAAGAACAAAAAATGGACGAGGTTGGTAAGGATGGCCCTTTGTTTGATTTCTACTATCGTCAGCTGATTGGTTAATTGCCCCGTTTTGTTCATTTCAAGATTTCTGTCTTTCTAAAGCACCTTGCTGTTTAAGTTAAAAAAAAAAAAATTAAAATTGGCCCGAGGGGAAAGAAAGATTGGAAAATTCACCCTGTATCATTTTCTCAGTTACGGGTAGTCTTCATATTGTGACCACCTCATTTTAGCGGCCATTCCCAATTGCAATGGTGATGAAAAACTAAGTTTGCAACCAAGGCTCAGATTGACAACTTTTGCTGATCTGTAAAATACAGTTGAAGTAAGATAATAAGTACAGTCAAGGCTATTTTTTGCAACTCCTTCACTTAATGGGGTCCAGTTGCGGTTACTAATTGAGGGCTACCTGCCCTTTCACCCAACCGCAAGCTGCTCGGAGTAGCAAACCAGGGGGAGATGGCCTCCTCAGGAAACCCTTGCTCACTTGCTCCACATGTCTCCATGACTCCAGTCTACCAAACTCTCCCGAAGTGGGAAATCCTGCAAGGGAGTCCTTTCAACACCTAGACTCATCCCTCCTTGACAAGAAACAGAAATGGGGGCACTTCCTTTCCTTATCCTTATCCGAGGTGGCGCAGTGGTTAGGGTGCAGTACTGCAGGCCACTTCAGCTGACTGCTATCTGCAGTTCAGCGGTTCTAATCTCACCGGCTCAGGGTTGACTCAGCTTTCCATCCTTCCAAGGTGGGTGAAATGAGGACCCAGACTGTTGGGGGCGATATGCTGACTCTGTAAACTGCTTAGAGAGGGCTGAAAGCCCTATGAAGCGGTATATAAGTCTAACTGCTATTGCTATTGCTAAGCGTTGTCGGCATCTTCATATCCGGTCACATGGGCGGCAAGCCACTCCCATCCGGTCACATGGGTGGCAAGCCACTCCCACAAAGGAGGCCACACCCACAGAGTAGATTCGAACCATTTTTGAAACCCACCACTGCCTTGTATATGCAACGAGGGTTGCCTTGACTTTGGTGGAGGGGGGGCATTGCAAACGCTTGGAGGTGGGAGGCAGCCGGGTCCAGAAGTCCAGCCCTAGCTTGGAAGTCCTCCAAAGAAAAGAGGCCCTGCCTTCTTCAGCTTCCTGCTCTCCCGGCTTCCCTGGAGGTGCTTAAGAGTTTGTCCCAATGATGTTTGGATGGCTCCCACCTCCTTTTTGCCTTCTGCTGCTTTCTCTTCGGTTTTGCTCCGGGCATCTCTTTTTCTCCACTGGAGACATTCTCAGCAATCCCCTCTTTTTCTTTTTTTTTCTTCTCTTGCTTCCTTTTCCCCATGTTGCCAATTGCACAAATAGTCCTTGTTTCTGAGTTTCCCCTTTTGTTAAAAAAAATAGGCTGTGTTTCTCCTTCTATCTAATCCAACCAATGCTTTCTCTGGTCTTTCATCTGAGTCTGGGACATGTCTGGAATTATGTTTTTTCCTTGCTCGCGTCTTGTTCTCAAGCAAAACTTCCCTTCCCTGGACTTATTTATTATTATTATTATTATCATCACAACAACAGAATTGTATCACAGCGGCCAGTTGTTTCGCCAGATTTGGCATTGATTACTAGTCGGGCCCCACCCAGGGGCCTAGGACATCGTAATGTATTTTCGTAATATGCGTGCAGATCCAAGCAGTGCGGCTTTTTGCATTTGACTGATGGTGATTTTGTCAATTTCTAACTGTTTTAAATGTAATTCCAGTGCTTTTGGAAGAGCACCCAGTGTGCAGATTACCACTGGAATTGCCACTGCTGGTTTGTGCCATAATCGTTGAATTTTGATTTTTAAGTCCTGGTATTTCGCAATTTTTTCATATTCCTTCTCGTCGACCCTGCTATCACCTGGTATTGAGATGTCCGCACAAATGCCATTTGAGGCCAAAATCGAAAAATCCTCTGATGATGCCAAATGCAGACTTTGCAAAGAAGCTGATGAAACTGTTGATCACATACTCAGCTGCTGTAAAAAAATCACGCAGACTGATTATAAATTGCGGCACAATTCAGTAGCACAAATGATCCATTGGAATTTGTGCAAAAATTATAATATTAAAACAGCAACAAACTGGTGGGAACATCAGCCTGAAAAAGTCACCGAAAATCAGATGGTCAAGATCTTGTGGGATTTCCGCATACAAACGGACAAAATACTGGCGCATAATACACCAGACATCACCCTGGTTGAGAAAAATAAGGTTACAATCATAGACATCGCAATACCAGGTGATAGCAGGGTCGCTGAGAAGAAACATGAAAAAATCGCAAAATACCAGGACTTAAAAATTGAAATTCAACGACTATGGCACAAACCAGCAGTGGTAATTCCAGTGGTAATTGGCACACTGGGTGCTATTCCAAAAGCACTGGAATTACATTTAAAACAGTTAAAAATTGGCAAAATCAGCATCAGTCAAATGCAAAAAGCCGCACCGCTTGGATCTGCACGCATATTACAAAAATACGTTACGACGTCCTAGGCCCCTGGGTGGGGCCCAACTAGTAACCAATGCCAAATCCGGCGAAACAACTGGCCGCTGTGATACAATTGTATAATAATAATTCAATAATAATAATAATAATTGGAGGAGCAGCAGCAGCATTTCAAATTATCAAGTCTCAGGGAGGCTTGCAGTATAACATTATAATAACATATAACTGCAGTAAGAATATTAACAGAAACACAATAACATATAGTAAGAAATTGAATGTCCAACATTGTAATACAATGCAATCCTACCAAAACAGGAACCATTTTACACCATAAGGTAACAGTGGTAAACAGTGATATCTCGATGGTCTTCTAGACTCTAGAGTACTTGCTAACTTGTAGGAGCTCCTCCACTTTGGGAGGGGGCCTTCCAGAGCCTTGATGCCCCCCCACCCCAACAAGCAGTCTTTCAAGGTGGATGCCCCTCAGGCAGATATAATAATTATACACAAAAAGGCTGATCAGAAAGAGATTTGGACCACCAATCCCTGTTTAATTTTTTTCTAAACATTCACAATTATATTTACAACCCAATGAGAGGTTTTATGAAAAGAAAAGAAAAATGTTGCATATCTACTGAGTTTGGGGTATTTTATATAATTGCCTTGAAGCTGATAAAAAAAAGAAATCTACGAACGCTAGTGAATCTGAATCTCAGTAATATTTGGGGAAATAATTCTAGGAAATATATATTTCTTAGGCGCTAAAGAATGAAACCACCCAGTTCATGGCTTCAATTCTTCCCCACCAATAGAGAATGGACTTTTCTGTGGGTGCAGGCGCCCCCATTCCTCACGCCAGACCCAGTGCAGCTTCATTTGGGCTTCTTGAGCAAAACTCCTCTTGAAGATGCCAGCATGGCGGATCCCACAGTAGGGCTGTCATATCTTGAATGCAGAACTCTGAATGGTCGCAAAATGGTAGCCCGTTAATTCAAAAACTCTCTAATGCTTTGCTCAATGGACCGAGATGCTGCTGAGCAACAAGCCGTTGGCCGAAGTTTAGCAAAGCTTTTTCAAACATTGTACGATACCGAATTTTTTCCCCTCACAATTGGTTTGGGAATGACTTTTCTTTGTCAGCCATTGCTCTGCTTTCTCCATTAGCAAGGGGGACTTCTACATAAGTGAGGAAAGGACTATTTTAAAGCCTTTGACCATCTTTGTCTCTCCAACTAACTTCCTTTTTGTGCTGTCTACTGGCAGCAACAGAGGATGCAACTTTTGCGTTAGATGCTTTCCCACCCCAGCAGCAAATCTATGGTTCCTTTGTCTTTATCCTACTATGCACGTGTAGCTGTGTACTATGTAGCACATCTGATTAAGGAGGGTTCACTGCCAAAAGCACACCTGACTAAACCGCAGTGACGAAATCGTGAGTTCTAAACCGCGCCGACGAATGAGCGATGAAACGCACCGACAACAGCACGCCGACAGAAACGCGTTGTAAACCTAACCCTAACCCTAACCCTAACCCTAACCCTAACCCTAACCCTAACCCTAACCCTAACCCTAACCCTAACCCTAACCCTAACCCTAACCCTAACCCTAACCCTAACCCTAACCCTGAACCTAACCCTGAACCTAACCCTAAAATTAACCCTGAACCATACCCATTACCTTACCTTAAATCGCGCGTCTGTCGGCGCGCTGTTGTGGGCGCGCTGTTGTGGGCGCGTGGATGACATCGCGGTTTTGTCGGTGCGCTTTAGTCAAGCGCGCATTTGTCAGGTCACGGTTAAGGAGAAGAAGGTTGCCACCTGCTCTTCTCCCTGGGTCTGGGTGGCCACAGAGCCTCAGAAGCAAGGAAGGCCTTTGGCTTGTGTCCATTGACAAGCCATTCACTGGTAGATCCCAAGGGCATTTTTCAAAAGGCAACTGGAGGTTCTTGGACTTTACCAGTTGCTTTTTGAAAAGCATCTTTCGGACAACCACGATCTGGTTGATTGAGACTCTAAGTAGACGGACACTGGTACATTCAAACCAGAGGTGGGTTCCTACCAGTTCGCACCTATTCGGTAGAACCGGTTCGTCAAATCTACCGAACCGGTTAGAAGAGGTTCCACCAGTGGACCCGGAAAGCAGGCCACACCTACAGAAGAGGTTCCAAACATTTTTGAAACCCACCACTGGTCCTTGGATATGATTATTCTACACTATCATGCTCATATTTATAAAACTCAGTGCCTCTGTGAAAGGTAAGGATGACTACTGCGTTTGTGGTGCAATCAGAGCATTGCGTGTGTTGAAGTTGTTTTAACGCAAACCAAAGATGCCTTTTAAAAAACAAGTTGACATCCTATTCTTATGCATGCCAGTGGTGTGTGTGAGGGAATTTAAGGTGGTTCCGACAAGTGTCGTCGGCATCTTCATATCCGGTCACATGGGCGGCAAGCCACTCCCATCTGGTCACATGGGCAGCAAGCCACTCCCATCTGGTCACATGGGTGGCAAGCCACTCCCACAAAGGAGACCACACCCACAGAGTAGGTTTGAACAATTTTTGAAACCCACCACTGGTTCAAACTCCAGCTATTACAATATGGCCAATCCTTAAAGAGAGTCCAGCAAATGCCCCTGGCCAGGAATGCAGAGGGACAAGCGGGAAGGCCCAGGACCAAAGAGTAGGGTGAGGTCAGCTCCACTGTGGTTGGTTGGCCAGAGGAGGTGACCTTGGAAGGACTTCCCTTTGAATCCTGCACGGGGGGGGGATCTCCCCCCTTATTACACTTTGGGGTGGAGTGGAGCTCGGAGCTTACACACCAGGCCTTTTTTGTGTTTAAATGCTTATGGTTCGAATGCTTCAATATTTACTATTTCTTATTTTTAAGCATATTTCGATGATTTGTTTTATGTAAGTTTGCAAGCTTCCTGGAAGTTATCTAAGCAATCCCTCACCCCCACCCCCATCCCAGCCTCAGATTCTCCAGGTGAAGAGCTCCAGGAGCACGAAAAGGCTTTTCAGCCAAGGCAGATGCTCAGCTGTGCTGGGGAGGGGGGCGTTTTCTTGCACCTCCGCTCCCCCCCCCAAGATGCTTTTGAGGTGGCAGGCTGAACCAAGGTAGGCCTCAAGCCTGAACCAAACTAGGGTTTCATGCTATTAAAGCTTTAACTGTTCATATATAGAAATTGCAAAGTCTGCTTTTACAACATGGTGCGGTTGACATGGGTTAGAAGGAAGTCTGCACATGAAATCTGCTGAAGCAAAGTATTTATTTTAATCTATCCTGCTGGCTTGACTGTAAGTCTGTTTGGTAGACATCTATTGTCAGTTCCTCAACATACGAGCTAGCTGACCCATGTATGCTTCCTGTAACTTCCTGTAACTCAAGGGCAAATCTTGAGGGGTGTTTCCAAAACTAACAGATGGCTTTAGCTGAAAGTGATAAACTATATAAGGAAGTTCCTGAATTTCACTCAGTGTTCAGGCCATTTATTCTTTGCTATGAACCTGCGCAAATAAACTATTCCTTCCCTGAAGAGCTGGCTTGCGTGTCCTGTTTTTTCTACAACACTTTGGAGAGCCAAGCAGGAGAGACAGAAGGCTGAGGCTCAGGACAGCGAGGTTTGGATGTGCTATTAAGGGGGCTGAGAGATGCCTTTAAAAATGGTTCAGGCTTCAAATGGAAATGCTTCAACAGGTGCATATACAAAACAGAACAATTTGGGTTCAGACCGGTGGTGGGATTCAGCCAGTTCGCACCTATTCGGGAGAACCGGTTGTTAACTTTCTAAGCAGTTCGGAGAACCGGTTGTTGGAAGAAATCTCCTTTTGTTTTTTCCCACTTTACAAGGCTAATCCTGTAAGGAAGGCAGGAAGGAAACATTCTGGTGTTGTTTCTAGACTAATTTTTATTGCCCTGCTTACAGAAACTGCCTCTCTGGTTAATCCTTATTACATTCTTACAGCTAAGACGAAGCGCCCATCGACGTGAGTGACGTTGAGTTGGCCACACCCACCCAGTCACATGACCACTGAGCCCCGCCTACCCAGCTGGTCATTAGGGCAGAGAGCCGGTTGTTAAATTATTTGAATCCCACCACTGGTTCAGACCCTTGTGACAATGAAGGGAAATGAAGAATTACATATTTTATGCCCGTACGTTCAAAACTTAAATACCAAGCCCCAAGCCGCCTCAAGAAAATTGTTCCATGAGAAACAGAGAAAGGCTGCCAGATGCCAAAAAAAACAAGAGACAAGTAGGGGGTTCCCTGTCCGTCCGATGGAGAGTAGACCAGGGAGGAATTCCTCTTCTGGCCAAAAGACTGGGGAAGCATTTTGTCATTCTTTATATTGTCATCCTTCTCTTTTGTATTTCGTTTCCTTTCTACTTGTTTAATGGTAACGATAATTTTTAGATGTATCAGAAATCCCACCCTCCTTTTCTTACTATCTCTCTCTTGGATATTCTTTGCAATTTGGTTTTGAACATTTAAAACATTTCACATGTTTTAAAATTTGCAAACTACTGTTAAGGGCATCGCGTTTCTATTGGTGCACCTTCTGCCTTCACAAGTAGCCTCTAATGAGGAGGCTGCTGAAACTTCAACCCTGAAATAATCCTCATCTTTAAACGCCGGTACTGTGCCATGTGCAAGAGTGTGCAATTGCACACCCGTGTTCCTGCTGTGGGAGTGGGAGGGGGCTCCATAGAGATTAAGCATCTCCCTTTCCTCCTCCAGCTGCGGTTGAATCTGGAATGAGCTTGGGGCTTCTCTTTCAAAATATCGGCCAAGAGCCTGTGAGGAGCAACAGAGCAGCGTATAGGTTTTTTTCCCCTTTCTGCTTGATCACTTCCAAGTTAAGGATAGTTTCTGGTTTTCCCGCTGGCTGGAGGGCCAGAAGATGGAAAAAGTGCCTGAACTATTCGTTAAACTGAAAGGTGGAGCAGCTTCTTTCTCTTCTCAAAAGGAAGCAGTTCGGGCTTGCCGATGATCTGCCCATTTTCACAGGAAATGCTTCCAAAAAAGCTCTAGTGCTTTTTTGTGCACTGGCCATATTTCAAAAGACTACAAAGGCCCATGCATCACATCGATGGTGAAATAAAAACCGAAATCCATACGTTGATTCATTCATTCCACAAGTGCATTCTCTAAAAACCGCGGTGCACTATCGTTTTAACGTGCACGCTTGTCCATGCACATAGCTCAATGAAGGAAATAAAATAATAATGATTTCTCCGGAAGAACAGAGAAATGCTGCATTCGCCAATTATGCTTAGGTACTTAATATTTACAAAATTTCAAAAATCCAATTTAGATAACAACGGATAATAAAATCTGCTCTATATAGTACTGCTAATGTGGCCAGAAACAAATAATTCTGAACCACAGACCCAGTGAAAAAGAAAGAAACGCATGGCGTACAAAGTTCGGTCGTGATAAAACTGCAAAGTTCCTGAAACAGACACCTGTTCAGTCGTGACACCTGCTGTTCCTGTTATATCCTAGCAGCCTTTGCAAGAAGGTGCAAATACTTGAGTCCAGGACCTGCCTGAACTCTGTGAGTAGCTGTCCTGCATTTTGCCCGCTAGCTAAGATTCCACCTTCTGCTCTCGTCACACTTTCCGAATGGCCAGGTCGCTCCAAGGGGAACTAACTTGTTCTCCAAACGAGGGACCTATTTCTCATTGAAACCCTAGGCACCTCCAGTGAGAAAGCCCCCTCCCTCTAGCTCCCCAGAGGCCCTCAGGAGCCCCTCGGCTTGCCTCACACAGGATGAGCAAGGCAGGAAGCCGGCTCCTGGCGAGTTGGAGAGGAGTTGGCAAGATTGGAGCAAAGGGATGTCAGACTCTTAAGATAGACACGCTTCCCCCCCCTCCCCGCCCCCCGTGGGTCTCTCAGGAACGTCCCCTGCCCCCAACAGTAAATGTAACACATCCAATAACATTCTTGACTTCGCTTTTCTTTCTTAAAACCACGGTTTGATTCACATAGGAAAGGAAGGAAGTCAGCTGAATAATATTAATCATAATAAAAGGTAAAAATGATTATAGTATCAGCAGGGGGAACCAAAGCACCCCCCTCCCAGGGCTCCTCTGTCCGAATTTGCGTGGACATACGGAGGGTGCGCAGCTGGTTTCAATCCTTGGGGATCATATCCTTGATGGCCGACTCCCGGTTGACGTACGTTGCCCAGTACACCATGTTGAAAATGGCGAATAAGACTGGAAAGACAATGCGGGACATTTTGTCTACCTTACTGACACTGTTGTAGGTCTTCCTGTTCTCCAGAGGCTTCTCTTCCAACCGGGGCACCTTGACGGCGGGGACCACCACGGCCGCAGGTGTGGCTGTCGGCGCAGCCGCACTCTTGGCAATGGTTGGGAGGGCGGGCTCCTTGGTGATGTTGAGAGCGTACGTGGTCCCCACAATGTTGTAGGTGTTGTTGGTTTTCTTAGCCAAGGTGGCTGGCTCTTTCTTCTGAGAAGAGAAGCAAAGACGGTGAGATAACGGCCCAAGGGCATGGATGCATCCAGAGATACTTGCCTCTGCGGGGAATGGAAGGCTGCTACTCCTCCTACTGCTCTGATTTGACTCTAACATGGATCTCCATTCTGGAAGAGAAAGGGCCAGCATGGCACAACCCTTTGAAACAGAGTACCGTATTTTTCGGAGTATAAGACGCACCTTTTTCCCTCAGAAAAGAGACTGAAAATCTGGGTGCGTCTTATACACTGAATACAGCATTTTTTTTTGTCCCCCAAAACCCCGCCCCCTTCACCCAAATGGCCATGCATAGCCTTTAGGAGCCTTGCAGAGTGTTCCTGGGGGCTGGGGAGGGCAGAAATGAGTGAAAAACATGCCTTTCTTGGTCAATTGTGGGCCCCCAGCCCCCAGGAGCACTGTATAAGCCTCCTAAAGGGTATGCATGCCCTTTTTTTGACATAAAATGGGCCTGTTTACCCAAAAAAGAGGCTGTTTTCTGTTCATTTGGGGTGGGGCACGCCCTAGGAGCACTCTACAGGCCTCCTAAAGGTTATTCATGCCCTTTTTAAAAAAAACAACAAGCCTGTTTTCGTGAAAAATGGGCTGTTTTTGGGAGGTTTGCAGAGTGCAAAAACTTTTTTTTAAAAAAATTGCCTCTTCAAAAACTTGGTGCGTCTTATATTCTGGTGCGTCTTATGCTCCGGGAAATACGGTACTTCCTGGAATTGAGTGCAGAAGAAGAAAGGGGGCAGCAGAGAACGAAGTGGCTGGATGGAGTCCGTAAAGCATTTGGCGTAAGCTTAAATGGACTCCAGGGGATGGTTAGAGGACAGGAAGGCCTGGAGGGACGTTGTCCACGGGTTCGTGATGAGTCGGAGACGACTTCACGACTAACAACAACACCTCTTGGAATCCAGGCCCTTCGGAAATGAGCTTCTAATTTTTAGAACTGGGCCCCCTCTCTTGGTGGTGTTTTCGGATGCAAATGTGAGAGCTTCGGTGCTTACTCTCCTATTTAAAGTACCGCGACAAAAAGAGGCCAACTGGATAGATTTTTGTAACCTCAACCGGGATCCTTGGTTGTAGGTTTCACACAGGCAGATCTTAACTTTGTAGCACAAGCAACTCAGTCCATCCAGTAAGAATGCCAGGCAACTCCTCAATAAGCCAACTTCTTTACAGGTTACTCAAACTATCATTCAATTCCCTCAATTCCGCTCACGGTTGACTCAGCCTTCCATCCTTCGGAGGTCGGCAAAACGTGGGCCCAGATTGTTGTGCCGACTCTGAAAAAAAACGCTTTAAAAGGGCTGTAAAGCGGTATATAAGTCTAAGTGCTATCATACCACCACCCCGCACTCCCGTCGGCAAAAAACGTGTGGCGTACGAGCTGGAGGGCAAGCCCTATTCCCTTTTGCAAGTTGTAGCTTCTTGCATTGTGTGTGCCTGGCCAGAATTTCTCTGGGTTACTAAACCCTGGCTCCTTCTGAGGCCTTCCCTTCCCCTCTGCCTCTCCCTCCCTTCTCACCTTCATCTCCTGAGCTTCCAGCACTTTCTTGCCCTCCCAGGCCCAGCTGCGCTTAGTGAAATAATTGACGGCAGCGAATTCGATCAGCGCAGAAAAGACGAAGGCATAGCACACTGCCATAAACCAGTCCATAGCGGTTGCGTAGGCCACCTTGGGGAGGGAATTCCGTGCGCTGATGCTCAAGGTGGTCATAGTCAGCACTGTAGTGACGCCTGTGAAAAGGAGAAACGGAGATCAGAGGCAGCTGAAGAAGGCAGGCGTTTCCCACCCTTAAGCTCTCCTCTGTCTGGGCTAGCGGGATGTTCTTTTGTCTCCCCCCCACCTTTAAATTGGGAAATCACTCTGCAATCTTCCAAAATACAGCATCGATGAGGTTTGAAAACCTCCGTAACGAATGGCAAATTCAGGCACTGTTTATCTGCTATGTTTATAAGGTCTTGTAGTATATGATCCTTACCATTTTGAATAAGAACCTATAATGCTTGGTGTAATAAGAGTATATTTCATTATTTATGTATGCATTTATTTTATTAGCATGCTCATACACAGTTGCTGCTCATCTCACAGGCACATGGTTCAGGGTGGTGTACCGCATAGTAACCGTTTAAAAAAACCCATGCAATTTAAAAATAATGAAACCGATGACCTCCACCAGCGACTTCATGAAGATGCTAAATAGGAGGAGGAGGGAGTCAAATCCTACAGAACCCCACAGAATAAGTGTCTGACAGATTTACATAGTTTCACATAATAAGGATCTCTGTCCTTCCCAAGGCAGCCTATGCACTTATATAGGGGTGAACTTTGACGCTGTCTTTTCCTGATCTTGTAATACATTTTTCTTATGATTGTCTTTTTGCCTTGAAGGAGGAGGAGGAAGAGGAGGAGGAGGAAGGAGAGGAGGAGGAGAAGAGGAAAAGGAGGAAGGAGGAGGAGGAAGAAGGAGAGAATCAGGAAGAGAAGAGGAGGAGGAGGAAGGAGGAGGAGAAGGAAGGAGAGGTGGTGGAGGAGGAGAAGGAGGAAGAAGGAGGAGGAGGAAGGAGAGATGGAGGAGGCGGAGGAGAGGAGGAGGAAGGAGGAGGAAGAAGGAGAGGTGGAGGAGGAGAAGAGGAGGAGAGGAGGAGGGAGAGGAGGAGGGAGAGGAGAAGAGGAGGAGAAGAGGAGGAAGGAGGAGGAGGAGAAGAGGAGGAGGAAGAATGAGAGGTGGAGGAGGAGGAAGAGGAGGAGGAAGGAAGAGCTGGAGGAAGAAGGAGAGGTGGAGGAGAGGAGGAAGAAGGAGAGGAGGAGGAAGGAGAGATGGAGGAGGAGGAGAGGAGGAGGAGGAAGGAGGAGGAAGAAGGAGAGGTGGAGGAGAGGAGGAGGAAGAGGAGGAGGAGAAGAGAGGAGGAAGGAGGAGGAGGAGGAGGAAGGAAGAGCTGGAGGAAGAAGGAGAGGTGGAGGAGAGGAGGAGGAGGAAGAAGAAGAAGGAGAAGAGGAGGAGGAAGGAGAGATGGAGGAGGAGGAGAGGAGAGGAGGAAGGAGAGGTGGAGGAGAAGGAGAGGAGGATGGAGAGGAGGAGGAGGAGGAGGGAGAGGAGGAGGAGAGCAAGAGGAGGAGGAGAAGAGTTCGAGAAGAGGAGGAAGGAGGAGGAGGAGAAGAGGAGGAGGAGGAACGAGAGGTGGAAGAGGAGGAAGAGGAGAAGGAGGAGGAAGGAGGAGCTGGAGGAAGAAGGAGAGGAAGAGGAGGAGGAAGAAAAAGGAGGAGGAGGAGGAGGAGGAGAGGTGGAGGAGGAGGAGAGGTGGAGGAGGAGGAAGAGGAGGAGGAGGAGGAGAGGCAATGTCCAGGCAAGTAAGACAGAAAGGCTGAGACTCTGAGTGCCTGCTAGCTCCCTTCTCCCTGCAGCCGGCTCAAGGACACACTCACCAAAGACTGTTCGGGCTGGGACGCTTTCCCTGTTGAGCCAGAAGGAAACCTGGGACAGAATGACCGTCATGATGCAGGGCAAGTAAGTCTGGATCACAAAGTATCCGATCTTGCGCTTGAGGTGGAAGTAAGTGGTCATCACAATGTAGGTTCCTGGAGAGAGAAAGGCCGCAATACAGTCATGCTAATATCTTATAGAAAACCCAGGCAAGCAATGTGTTAGTTCAGCTGCCATCCTTATTCAACGTCCAGGGAAGCTGCTCAGAGTTAACGGTTGGGGTGCACCTACATTCTATATCTTCACGCTTTAACCATCTGCCTTTCGCATACCACATCTGTAACTGTTTTGCAAGCATGGTCTTTTAGTCTCACGGGATGCCATCAATCCAGGGAAATGAAATAGCTGGCTAAGCTCTTCTCAGGGTCTTCTACACTCTCCTTTGACGGAGTCGTCAAGTCTACTCAGTGAATTGGCTCACATACTTAAACTCCTTGAATTATTGCCCTAAAGGCTGGTGCAAATTTCCTTGCCTGGCCCTGCCCTCTCCCGACAGTGACGGGACCACACAGCTCCCGAGCTTAGAAGTTTTGCATTTAATAACCGCAGCAAGACTGTTGGTGGTGCAATACTGGAAGAAGGAAGACCTGCCTACTATTCAAGAATGGACATTAAAAGTAACAAACCTAGCAGAGATGGCTAAAATATCAGCATATCTCAAGGACCATTCAAACGAGAGATATAAACTGGAGTGGAGAAGATGGATTGACTGTACTCAAAATAAATATGGGACTAAGACATTCCAGATAGTTTATGACTGAAGAAACAAGGAATGATATAATCTGTTTAGAGTTAGCCTAGCAAAGAGGAGTTAAAGCACAAATGAAAGATGATACTAACTTTTTTTAAAGTTTATTTTAGAATATCTTTGTTAAAGATTTATACCCTGTATTTGTTCTGGGAAGTCGGTGGGGGGGGGAAGGTTGGGGGAGTCGGGTTTAAGTGGGGAGGGTAGGGGGAGGGAGGTAAACCTTTGTAAAAGCTTTTTTTTCAAAAAATTTCAATTAAAAAAAAAGAAGTACAGGGGGAAAGGAGTTTTCCCTGCTTCTTCTTGCCACAAGAAGGACCATGTATTACAAATATAATCCCTATGGAAATCAAACATGCTTTTCGTGGGATCATCCAATAGTAAGGGCCGTTCTCCAAAACTACCCCCTTCATTTAGTCCTGCAGCCTGCATCACCTCTACATCTGGTTTGCTTTCAGCCACCCGAATTACCTGTGCTAGACTCGATGGAGTCTCTGCCTACATTATGGCCAAGGAGGTCGTATTGATTGAGGCGCGAGCCACCTTCAGCCACCTCTACTTTCCCCAGAGTCCAAGTGTAGATGACTTCTGTGGTGGTGTAGGCATCTAGGAAGGAAAAAGTTACAGAACAGAATGGAAGATACGGCCCAGAAGGACTTTGCCCAACTTTGGTTGGTTGGGCTAGCGGCAGAGATGGGTTCCTGCCAGTTCGCACCAGTTCGGTAGAACCGGTTCGTCAAATCTACCGAACCGGTTAGAAGAGGTTCCACCAGTGGAGCCGGAAAGCAAGCCACACCTACAGAAGAGGTTCCAAATTTTTTTGAAACCCACCACTGGTGGGTGTGTAATGTCCTGCAGTTATCTACGCATTAATAATGATCTAGTAATATTTCCTTATACATTTTAGGGACCTTTCCTTAAATAATTGGTGTTTTCTTTCATCCTTTTGGATTTCTAATTTCTGTTTCCGTTAGTTGGCAATTGCTAAAACCAATCCCACGTGAAAAAGTATTCAAAGCCTTCTTGATTTTAATTGCCAATGTATTTATTCCTGCACATTGTAATATTCATTCGTTTACATATCTCTGTTTTTTCCACTGTTGTGCAAACACAATTCCAGCAGCTGCTAACATGTGTAAAATTAAATATATATTATACTCCCTTTCAAATAGCCAACAGAATATTTCTGGTTTTAATTCCATATCTTGCTTTACGATTGCTTCTAACCACTAACTTCTGAATAGCTACTTGGACCGACCTAAGTACTAATTCATAATTTCATATCCGGTCACATGGGCGGCAAGCCACTCCCATCCGGTCACATGGGCAGCAAGCCACTCCCATCCGGTCACATGGGTGGCAAGCCACTCCCACAAAGGAGGCCACACCCACAGAGTAGGTTCCAACAATTTTTGAAACCCACCATTGGCTAGCGGCAACCTCATCCAGAGGGGATTGCACTAAAGAAGATCCCTTCGGCTTGCCGTCATTCATTCTAGAATGGGGGTTCTACTTGATGGTCACCTACAAACCTTTGGATTGGGATTCTCCCTCAGTTGGTTACAAGAGGGGTGTATAGATGTTTTAAATAAATAAGGAACTTTCAACTGTTGCAAAATACAGTGGCCTGTACTGTATATAGTACTTTTGTCCCATAATTTCAACTGGAACACGAATGCTAGGTATGAGCGGCTGCTACTCGTGACCTACACAGCCCCATACAACTCAGGGTTTCTGCAAGATTGCCTTCCCCATTGGGCAGAGGTGTCCAAACTTGGGGACTTTAAGACTTGTGGACCTCAACTCCCAAGAATTCCCCAAGTTTACACAAGTTTGGACACTCCTGGTCTAATGATTTAACTCATGATGTTCCTGATTCTCTTGTCTGCTGTGGATATAAATGTTAACATGTATTTATTTATATGAAACTACAAGTTTGGGTCAGTGTCTCCCACCTCGCTTCACCCACATAACACCTATCCTCCGCGAGCTGCACTGGCTACCTGTCAATCTCTGGGTACGCTTCAAGATGCTACTTGTCACCCACAAAGCCCTTCATGGTAGTGGATCTGGGTACTTGAGAGACCGCCTACTGCCAATCACCTCCACTCGACCAATTAGATCCCATAGATTAGGCCTCCTCCGAGTTCCATCTGCCGGTCAATGTCGACTGGCAACCACCCGGAGGAGAGCCTTCTCGGTGGCAGCTCCGACCCTATGGAACGAACTCCCCGTGGAGATTCGTACCCTCACCACCCGCCAGACCTTCCGCACAGCCCTTAAAATCTGGCTATCCCGTCAGGCCTGGGGTTAAAGACTGTAACCCACCCGAATAGTATGAATGTTGTGCTTTTAATGATGTACTGTCTTATGTGTTAAATGTTTGTTTCCCCCCCACTTTCGAGTTGTAAGCCGCCCTGAGTCCCCCCAGGGAAAAGGGTGGCATATAAATAAACTACTCAAACTCAAACTCAAACTTCCTTATGTGGTCAGCTGCTCCTCCTGCTCAATTCCCTGACAGAAAACGTTTCGCTTCTCATCCAAGAAGCTCTTAAAACCCGAAGAAGTGGGAGCAGGCCAGTTCCCAGCTCAATCTGTAGAGGTAGACTGTGAAGTCACTGCAACCTATGCGAGTTTACGCTTGCAAAAGTCTCCCCCTCCCCACAAGCTAATGAACAACGAGGAAGTACTTACAGCTCCCAAATTTCAGTGGGCAGGCGTGTACGTCCATGGGGAAATCCTCCAGGTGCATGGGGCATTCTGCGTGAATGGTCAACCTGCAAAGGAGAGAGAGGGCCCACTCTGTCAAGCAGGGGGCTCCCGAGGCTTAGCCGCGAGACCAGAGGTGGGTTCCTACCAGTTCACACCTATTCGGTAGAACCGGTTCGTCAAATCTTCCAAACCGGTTACAAGAGGTTCCACCAGTGGACCCGGAAAGCAGGCCACACCTACAGAAGAGGTTCCAAACTTTTTGAAACCCACCACTGGTCCTTGGATATGATTATTTTATACAATCATGCTCCTATTTATAAAACTCAGGGCCTCTGTGAAAGGTAAGGATGACTACTGCGTTTGTGGTGCAATCAGAACATTGTGTGTGTTGAAGTTGTTTTAACGCAAACCAAAGATGCCTTTTAAAAAACAAGTTTACATCGTATTCTTATGCATGCCAGTGCTGTGTGTGAGGTAATTTAAGGTGGTTCTGACAAGTGTCGTCGGCATCTTCATATCCGGTCACATGGGCAGCAAGCCACTCCCATCTGGTCACATGGGCGTCAAGCCACTCCCACAAAGGAGGCCACACCCACAGAGTAGGTTCGAACAATTTTTGAAACCCACCACTGCCCGAGACCAATGGCAAGCCCTTGGATGATCGGTTCCTTTCTCAGTGATCCCAATTTGTCTTTCCACCAGAGACGGTGTAGACTCATAAAATGTATGCTTTTAAAACTGAATTAAGTATCTAAATATTAGATCCTTAGTTCTACACATAATCATGGCAGGGAGAATTACATTCGCACAAAACTGGAAAAATAATAACGCACCAACAGAAGAAAATGCAATTAAAAAAAAAATATTGGAATGTGCAGAGATAGATAGGCTTACGAAAGAATTAAAAGAAAAAGGAGAATCTGAATGTTGCTCCATATGGGATTTATGGTATAGTTGGCTAGAGGAAAAGGTGGGGGAGAGGGGGAGTAGGAAAGCAAAAAAGAAAGGAAGAAAGATCAACAAATTAAAAAATAACTACAAAACCGGAAAATGAATAAAAGATAGAAATATGAAATGGACTGTAGCAAATAAATAATAGAAAATGGATATAATAAAGGTTGTTATACATAGAATATATAGAATGTTATATATAGAATGAAGAAAAAAGATGTATGAAATTATATAAATGCATATATATGATTTCTTTTACAACCCCCGATATGCCCAAATATGGGAGGAAGATCACTACTTCCATTCTCTGTCCTTCGGCTCGTCACAAGAGACCATCCAGGCAGAAACCCAATATTTTTACTGTTGTATTTGTGCTGATAAGGCTAAGAAGTCTGCCTAGTATGTAATATAGCCCAGGTTCAAATCCCAGTAAGGGTATGGCTAGCTGATGAGAGCTAAATAGCTTGAAATAGATCTATACTAGTCTCCCTTTATTTATTTACCAGCACAAATACAACAAAATGTAACAAAAAGGCAACAGTAAAAATATTGGGTTTCTGCCTGGATGGTCTCTTGTGACGAGCTGAAGGATAGAGAATGGAAGTAGTGATCTTCCTCCCATATTTGGGCATACCGGGGGTTGTAAAAGAAATCTAATAGATACCTTTCACCCTGGCTTCACTGATAACGGATAAGAGCCTGTGGCCTAATGGCTAAGAAGTCTGCCTAGTATGTAATATAGCCCAGGTTCAAATCCCAGTAAGGGTATGGCTAGCTGATGAGAGCTAAATAGTTTGAAGTAGATTTATACTAGTCTCCCTTTATTTATTTATCAGCACAAATATAACATATATATATATTAGTTATAGTTATAGTTATAGTTATAGTTATAGTTATAATTATAGTTATAGTTATAGTTATAGTTATAGTTATAGTTATAGTTATACTTATACTTATACTTATACTTATACTTATACTTATACTTATACTTATACTTATACTTATATTTATACTTGGTATAGTTATAGTTGGTATAGTTATAGTTGGTATAGTTATTCTTATCCTTATCCTTATCCTTATCCTTATCCTTATCCTAGTTATAGTTATAGTTGTTATAATTATAGTTATTATATGTACAGATAACAGAATCTCAACAGATATGTAAAAGAAGTGTAATGTGTTGCAAAGATGTGATGTTTGCATAAGCAAAATAAAAAGTTTTTTAAAAAACCTGCCTCGGTAGCCCTACACTGCTATTCCAGTAAGACACACCGCTTTGTGGGATGGAGTGTGCAAAAGTCTGCGGCAAGTGGCGTCGGGAGGGAAGCCGCGGTTAATCCAGTCCCTCCGTCTGACCTTTCAGTAGCCAATCTGGGGTTGCCTCCTGCTGCTCCCAGAGACACAGCAACGGTGCAGGAAAAGCGGCGGATTTCCCCTCCACCAATGCCAACGGGGTTCCTCGCAGGGCAGCCTAGGCCCCAACCCGAAGGACGCCCAACCCCGGAGGCCCCAGCTCACCTCATGGTGTAGAGGAGAGTGCCATTATCCACCAGCCGGAGCAATTTGTTTGGTGTGGTCATGTTGTGGGCCACAGATTTCTTCCCATTGTGGAAAAATGTGTCCGGGGTCCAGATCTTACTGGCTAGCAAGTTATTCAAGGGCAAAACCTTCATTGGACCATCAAATTTCAACCGCTCATCTCTCCAGGATTGCCGGAAGAAGACATCAATGGTGTACTCCTGCCGGTGAAGAAAGGAGATGAAGGTGAGGCGGCCTGGGGAACAGGCCCTTCACTGGTGCTGCTCACCATAAAGAAGAATCCTGGGTCCCACAGACTTCACAAAGTGAAACCATAGCCCGCGCCTCTAGGGCAGTGGTGGGTTCCTCTCCCCATTGCTACCGGTACGGTGCTCATGGGGCCGTGCGTCCTTTCGTGCACATGTGTACTCCACCGCCATTGCGACGCCCAGCTGCTTGTCGGAGCTCGCGCAGGCGCCGCACACGTGCGCAATTGGCCGGTTGCTTTAAAAACCAGTACAGAACACAGGCGGGCAGGCCAAATGAGCCACCGTACTGGTACGCTGTCAGCTGCTTCCGGCTTCTACCGGTACAGCTGTACCGGGCCGTACCGGCTGGAACCTACCACTGCTCTAGGCCCTCTGTTCAATGCCTGCCTTGCTCTTGGCTGTTCACACCAGAATGAGCATCTCACAGGACCGCAGAGTGCCGAAGAGGCCTTTTGTGCCACCGCCCCAGCACCATACATTGAGGTCCACTTGTCCTTCACCCTGAGGCCACTCATAGTCCTGCCTTCCTCCCGCCACCCTCCCCACCTCCGGTCACTTCTGCCCTGTCAGCTTTGCTGCAGGCGGTTTCTGCCATTGTAGCTGGATTGCTGTCTTAGCGATGCCCTAACTTGACTGATTTGCCCCGTGGCTGGACACGGGGCGGCTAAAGAAATCCAAGGTCACTCAGGGACGCCCTAGTTACGCTCTTGTCTCCGGAAGCATCTCAAGAGCAGAGAAGGCTGCAGGTGCTGACATTTCAAACTTTCTCGGGAGGAAAAAGTGCCAGGTGGGAGCAGTGAGAACGGTGAGAGCCCTCAGGGGGGTTCCACCACAAAACCGCGGACGACAAAATCGCGCTCGACGAAAGCGCGTACGTGGCGTCATCACAGCGCGACGAAAACATCGCGCTGTGATCGATAAATGTAAAAATAAAGCGAAAACCTTATCCTAACCACCCCAAACCTAACCCTAAACCTAACCCTAAACCTAACCCTTAACCTAACCCTAAATCTAACCCTAAACCTAACCCTTAACCTAACGCTAAACGTAACCCTAACGCTCTAAACCTAACCCTAACCCTTAACCTAACCCTAACCCTAAACCTAACCCTTACCTTTATGTGAATCGGCTTGCTTTAATTTTATTTTTATTTCAATTTTTAATTTTTTTCGTCACGCTGTGATGACGTCAAATGCGCGCTTTCGTCGAGTGCGCTTTTGTGGACCGCGGTTTTGACGGGTCACGCTCAGGGGATGCCCAGTTGCTGGGTTCCTCTCAGATCACGAGAGGGTCCGTGTGGGATTTTGCCTTTAGTGTGGAGGCAGCTGGAAGAAGAGATTGCAGGAGCCTAACCGAGCATCAGCTGCTCTTCCCAGAAGCCAGTTTACAGGGGAGGGGATGGGAAAAGGGGGGCAATCATCAAGCCTTCTCTTCCCGGACCCTCACTCCGGGCTGGGCATCAGGGCGATGTAGGCTCAGGAGGATGTGCTGTTCTCTGGGTGTTTCCAAGCCCCCTCCCCATCATCAAAGGCCCAGTAACAAGTGCAGAAAAACAGGGGGCCCCCTCCCAGCAGTTGCCATGGCAACCATCATGTGGCAAGGAGCGCTAATGATAATGGATGCAGAGCGCTGCAGCTACAGCAGCAGTTGCTCCCCCCCCCCCGCACACTTCTCCCAGAAAAGCTTAGCTAGCCCCCCCGGGGTCCTTGGCCCATCGCCCCGTGGAAGGGGGAGGCTGTTCCCTCTCCAGCCAGCTCCTGACCCTGGGCGGTCTTCCCCCCCCTCCCTGAGGGAGGGGTGGACGAAAGGGGCTGCCAAAAGAAGGTCGATGGATGAGATCCGCCGGCTAAGGAGCAGGATTTTCGCAGAAGCGAAGCAAACGGCTCGCCTTCCACTTTACTGAGTAAATTTTTGTAAGATCGCGTAGCAGCCGAAAACGCAATTCGTTTTCAACTCTTTTCATTTCCCCTTTTCTTCACAGTCCATTAGGCATGCTCCCTTAATCAAATATGCTTAACTTTAGAGTAATGACAAGGTAAGTCCCTGGAGGTGGAATGAATTGAATATATTAAAGTTCTTGGCTTATAGTGCAACAATAAGTGAGAGAGGGTGGGGAGCAGGGGTGGGTTTCAGCCGGTTCGCGGCGGTCCCTGCGAACCGGTTGGTCGCCGAACCCGGAAGTAAGTAACTTCCGGGAACGGCGAAGGGCCCACCCGCGCCCGCGCGCCCACTCCTTACCCGGTTTTGACAAATTCTGCGCTTCCACACATGTGCAAGACGCATACAGCACCTGCGCGATCCTCCAGGAGCAGCTGGAGCATCGCACAGACGCTAGTACGCATGTGTGCGCCGCGTGCGTGCGCGAGGACGCCGCCGGCCTCGTTCCAACTGGTTCGGTTGGAACGGGGCGAGAAACCCACCCCTGGTGGGGAGGGAGGGAAAGGGAGAGCAGTCCAAAACGAAACGGCCCCGTTACCTTTCTTTGCAAGGGAGGCAGCCTGTCCAGATTCTGGAGCTTCCTCTTGGGGTGTGAAAGTGAAGCTTTCGCTTTCTAAGCCGAAGTAACCCCAAATCTACCCAGCAACTCTTCCCCTGCGCCATTTCCATTGAGCCAGCTGCCTCTCACCCTCGATCCCCTCAATCAGGATGGTTTGCACTGTGTCGGATTGACAGGCCTGGGGTAACCGTGACCCGTCAAAACCACGGTCCACAAAAGCGCGATCGACGAAAGCGCGCATTTGACGTCATCACAGCGCGACGAAAAAAATTAAAAATTGAAATAAAATTAAAATTAAAGCAAGCCGATTCACATAAAGGTAAGGGTTAGGTTTAGGTTTAGGGTTAGGGTTAGGGTTAGGTTAAGGGTTAGGGTTAGGTTTAGAGCATTAGGGTTACGTTTAGCGTTACGTTAAAGGTTAGCGTTAGGTTTAGCGTTAGGTTAAGGGTTAGGTTTAGGGTTAGATTTAGGCTTAGGTTAAGGGTTAGGTTTAGGGTTAGGTTTAGGGTTAGGTTTGGGGGGGTTAGGGTAAGGTTTTCGCTTTATTTTTACATTTTTCGATCACAGCGCGATGTTTTCGTCGCGCTGTGATGACGTCAAATGCGCGCTTTCGTCGACCGCGATTTTGTCGTCCGCGGTTTTGTGGTGGAACCGGGGTAACTGGATGCGTTAGCACCCTCATTTAGCACCCTGTAGATCAGGTGCTTGGAGTCAACCGTTTGGCAGAGCCTCAGCAGAGACGCCTTCCTGCTTTGTTTGCAAAAAAGGAGATCAACTGTCGAAACGGAGCATCTCTTGCTGGCCCGGGGAAAGCCTGTTAAACCTGCGCTGATGAAGGCCACAGGCAGACTGAGCAGGGCTGGTGGCTTCGGAGGGACTCGAACGTCCCATCTCACAGACGGAGAGACGCCAGGGAGGGGAATTCCGATCCCTTGACTCGGGAAGGAGGCAGGTTCAGGATCCCCACAAATAAGTGCCAATGAGCTAGCAGTCTCAGCCAAGAGTTTTCTCCTGGGGCAGAGGAGGTCAGACTTGCAACCCAGACAAATTAGAGAATTCCCCATCTGGACAGCAGGCTTGGTCTGTATTAGCTGGAGAATCCCAGGAAGAATCCCCCACTGTAATTCCACAAAGAGGGCATGGAAAGCTAGTCCTGTCTTCTTCCCATGAACGGGATTTTATTTCCGGCCTGAATTTATTTTATAGTGGAGATTGCTCAGATCTCAGCGCTCTCATTCCTGTTTCCACTCAAGGTCTACCAGTTCTCCTCCCTTCTCTCCTTTCCATTCATTTCCCCTCCTTTCCCTTCCCTCCCTTCTCTTCCTTTCCTCCCTTTCCCTTCCCTTCCTTTCCCTCCTTTCCCTTCCCTTCTCTTCCTTTCCATTCATTTCCCCTCCTTTTCCTTCCCTTTCATTCATTTCTCCTCCTTCCCCTCCCTTCCCTTCCATACCTTTCCCTTCCTTCCCTTCCTCTCCCCTCCTTTCCCTTCCCTTCTCTTCTTTCCATTCATTTCCCCTTCTTTCCCTTCCCTTTCATTCATTTCCCCTCCTTTCCCCTCCCTTCCTTTCCTTTTCCTTCCCTTCCCATCCTTTCTTCTCCTTTCCCTTCCTTCTCTTCCTTTCCATTCATTTCCCCTCCTTTTCTTCCCTTCCCATCCTTTCCCCTCCTTTCCCTTCCTTCTTTCTCCTCCTTTCTGTTCCCTTCCTTTCCCCTCCTTTCTGTTCCCTTCCTTTCCCTCCTTTCCCTTCCCTTTCCCTTCCTTTCTCCTCCTTTCCCTTTCCTTCCTTTCCCTCCTTTCCCTTCCCTTCCTTTCTCCTCCTTTCTGTTCCCTTCCTTCCCCTCCTTTCTGTTCCTTCCTTTCCCCTCCTTTCCCTTCCCTTTCCTTCCTTTCCCCTCCTTTCCCTTTCCTTCCTTTCCCCTCCTTTCTGTTCCCTTTCCTTTCCCCTCCTTTCCCTTCCCTTTCCTTCCTTTCCCTCCTTTCCTTTCCTTCCTTTCCCTCCTTTCCCTTCCCTTCCTTTCTCCTCCTTTCTGTTCCCTTCTTTCCCTCCTCCTTTCCCTTTCCTTCCTTTCCCCTCCTTTCCCTTCCCTTCCTTTCTCCTCCTTTCTTTCCCTTCCTTTCCCCTCCTTTCCCTTCCCTTCTCTTCCTTTCCATTCATTTCCCCTCCTTTCCCCTCCTTCCTTTCCTTTTCCTTCCCTTCCCATCCTTTCTTCTCCCTTCCCTTCCTTTCCCTTCCTTTTCTCTTTCCTTCCCATCCTTTCCCCTCCTTTCCCTTCCCTTCTCTTCCTTTCCATTCATTTCCCCTTCTTTCCCTTCCCTTTCATTCATTTCCCCTCCTTTCCCCTCCCTTCCTTTCCTTTTCCTTCCCTTCCCATCCTTTCTTCTCCTTACCCTTTCCTTCCTTTCCTCTCCTTTCCCTTCCCTTCTCTTCCTTTCCATTCATTTCCCTCCTTTCCCTTCCCTTTCATTCAATTTTTCCTCCTTTCCCCTCCCTTCCTTTCCTTTTCCTTCCCTTCCCTTCCATCCTTTCTTCTCCTTTCCCTTCCCTTCTTTTCCTTTCCATTCATTTCCCCTCCTTTCCCTTCCCTTTCATTCATTTCCCCTCCCTTCCTTTCCTTTTCCTTCATTTCCCTTCCCATCCTTTCCTCTCCTTTCCCTTCCTTTCCTTCCCTTCCCTTCCTTTCCCCTCCTTTCCCTTCCCTTTTCTTCCATTCCCCACTAGAGTTTGCAGCCCCACAGATCTCTTTACTGCCAACCAAAGATGGCACTTCCAGGGCAACCTTTATCAACCAGCTCTTCTAGGTCAGAAGTTGAATTCATAGTCTAGCTCCAGGGCCTTGGAAGATTGTTCCATTGGCCATGGAAGCCATTGCCTCTGGTCCTACCAAGCCCGCCAACACCTACCCATCCTTCAGAACAGTCCTCAGAACCTGCTGGGCTCCTACTGGGAATCCCTCCACTACTGCTCCCTAGCCCTCCCTCTGAAGCACAGGAGAGGCCATAGTACCAAAATATTTTTCAAGGCAATTCTCCTCTGCCAGCTGCGAGCATCCCTGTCCCGCAGGAAGCTTGGATGTAACAAAGCATCACCTACCATGTCAGTGTCTGAGACAGGGCCAAAACTGGTCACATAGATATTGGTTTTGACTTCAGTTACTGTATCTGGAACAACACAAAAACATGACGTTTATATTTAGAGAGCAAACAAAATAGCATCTCTTTTCTTTTGAAAGGTCCATGCTTTGGGGGATCATTGGATGTCTACAATAATCCCGTGACTTGAAAGTAAATCGGAAGCAGACTTTAATTCAAACAGAGCATTGGATTTTTCTGCATGTTAATTTTACAGGATTTCTATATATACACACACACATGATGTGACCCATGGATCTCCTGTCATGCCATCGGCGAGTCGAGAATAATGTTTCCAAATTTTATTAAATGGCACAGGCTAACCGATTGCTTAAAGCAGATGCTTCCACATGAGACTGCTTTGGAAACTTGATTGATTCATTCAATATTTGAGCCAGGCAATAGGATGGGATGCAATCCTGCCTCAACGTGATCAGGGGCCTGCAGACCTGGACAGGGACTTTCCATCCCCCCCAAGGCAGGTCATGGTGCTACCAATTAACACCTCTCCATTCAGCACTTCAAGCCAAGGGCTCTTCTACATGGCCTTCGTGTTTCCCCCCTCCAACCACATAACCTTGCTACAAGAACGGAGAAGAGTCGCTCCCTTGGAAAGAGGCCAATAGCCACCTTTTCAATTAAGTATCTCCTCAACCTGCAGCATCCGAAGATTTGGCAACTATTTGCATGCTGACAATATATCCAAGCAGCCAGAAGAAGAAAAAAAACTTGTTATGCCTGGTGAGACTGTGTGTGTGTGTGTGTATGTATATGTATATATGTATGTGTGTATATATATGTATGTATGTATGTATGTATGTATGTATGTATGTATGTATATATGTGTGTGTGTGTGTGTGTGTGTTATATTTGTGCTGATAAATAAATAAAGGGAGACTAGTATAGATCTATTTCAAGCTATTTAGCTCTCATCAGCTAGCCATACCCTTATTGGGATTCGAACCTGTGCTGTGTTACATCTTAGGCAGATGTGTTAACCACTGAGCTACAAGGTCCTCCTCCTTATCAGCTGAAGCCAGGGAGGAAGGTATATATTTAGTGTCACAACCCCTGGTATGCCCCAATTATTATATATATATACACACACACATATACATATACATATACATACACATACACATACACATACACATACACATACACATACACATACACACACACACACACACACACACACACATATATATATATATACATACATACATACATACATACATACATACATACATACATATAATATGTTGTATTTGTGCTGATAAATAATCTGTCTATGTGTCTGTTTATGTGCCGATAGACAGAGAAAAGAAGCAGTAGACTTCCTCCCATATTTGGCCATACCAAATCGGCTGCTACGCGATCTTACAAAAATTTACTCAGTTTATTTGACCTCGCTGGTTTGCCAGTCCTGTTGCTGGCTATCTCGCCAGGGAGGCAGCCAACGACTCTGGCTTATTCTGCAGCACATCAGGTGGCTCAGGTGATCCATCACACACCCCTTTGCCCACAGCTTCTGCTTTGCTCCAATTCTGCTCCGCCATTCTTCTTTTGCAGCCCTTCCACAAGGGGTGGGTGGAACCCAAAGGATCCCCCACCTAGCAGAGGGGTTTCTCCAGAAGGCAAGGGAGGGAGGATGAGTAGGAAGGGGTTTGAGCACATGCCAAGCTGTCTGTCAGCGTTCCAAGTATCATGTAGAATTAAATCAGAGACCAAGGCAAAACTATCCTTGTTGGTTCCAATTTAATAAATCAGACGTCTTAGGCACATTTGTGTTAATCCCAATACTGGAAATGACATCAGAATCCCACCCAGTTAAAAGTTCATGATCTTGTCCCCACCCCCACAATCCATCACATGGTCCAATCTTCTTCTTCCATGCTGGCATCCACACCCAGCTGCTTCCGGTCAGGTGTAAAAGTGCGGAGACAAAAGACGACCTTGGCTTCTAGTAAAGAATGACAACAATACATTCCACAATCCTACTCCTGTCTATTCCCCCCTCCCATCGAATATACTAATGAAACAGCATGATGAAATAAGAGGAAGTGTGGCAGGGTAAGGAAATAAAATTGCAGGCCTGACACTGTCCTCGGTAGTCCAGGCCAAACCTGGGAGGACCGCCCTCCTTCTCCTGCACCCCTACATCCTTTCTAGCATATGTCCTACATGTTCCAGTCGGATAACTACACTTTCTTTATTTTAGCAATAGCCAAGTGAGCTGCACCATCCCCCAGATAGAAGGCAACCACATTCTCTCCAGGGCAGAAAGGAATGGAGGTTTGCACAAAGGGGTGTCTTGACAAGGATGTGGAGTGAGGCTGGGAGCTTGAACTCGATGGAGGAATGGACTAGGGTTGCCAAGCCCCTCCTGGCTGCATAGGCGAAGGTTTAGAAAGCTGGATGTGCCCGGGAAGGAGAGCAAGGCCTGGCAATCAATGTGCCCCCCCCCACCCCGTGGCTCCCACATAAGCCTCTCCCCACATTGTGAGGGTAGGCCAAGCTTGTCCATTAATTCTCAGGATTTCTCTCGAGTGAGCAGTTGTGTTGCCATGGCAGCATCATCAGGCCAGAATTGAGGATGCTAGACAGGCCCATGTGTTCTTCTGGGGGCAGGAAAATAGAAATCCCCTCTGTGTGTGTGTGTGTGTGCGTGTGTGTGTATTTGAGCTCAATTAGTGGCAATGCAGAAAAGGGGGAAAAGCCTTGGCCGTCCCAGGGGTAAGAAAGGAGTGGAAAACCCAGCCTTCCCTTCCCTGGGAGATGGGGGAGCCCTGTCAGGGAGCAGAAAGGGATGGGCTATGCTAAACATACCGTACAACTTATGGAGTCACGCATGCCTTCAGCAGCACCAGGTGCCCAGCCCACCCACGAGATAGATTTAAGTCGTCCCTCATTGCATTGGCATCAAAACAACGTTTTCCCCTTACTCTGCCATATCTAAGGGCAAACTCAAGTTACATAAACGGTTGTTAGGCTTTTGTCATCTTGGAGGAAAGTCAAGCTTCATTGGCAGCTGGGAACAAATGCTACCAAGGCAGGAGGCAGGATGAGCACCAAGAACAGCACCTCATCTTCTGGTTGGGGAAAAGCCAGAGGTGGGTTCCTACCAGTTCGAACTTATTCGGTAGAACCGGTTTGTCAAATCTCCCGAACCGGTTAGAAGAGGTTCCACTAGTGGACCTGGAAAGCAGGCCACACCTACAGAAAAGGTTCCAAAATTTTTTTGAAACCCACCCCTGGAGGAGAGAGATACATACACAGAGAGAGAAAGAGAGAGAAAGAGAGAGACAGACAGACAGACAGACAGATACAGAGAGAGAATCACATAGAGAGACACAGAGGGACAGAGGGAGGGAGAGAGAGGCAAAGAGCCACACACACACACACACACACACACACACACACAAAGAGACAGACAGACTCACACAGAGAGAGAAAGAGAAAGAAAGGAAGAAAGAAAGGAAGAAAAAAGAAAGAAAAAGTGAGAGAGCGATGAAAGAAAAAAAGAAAAAAGGGACAGCGAGACAAAAGGAAGGAGAGAAAGAGAGAGACAGACAGACAGACAGACAGACACAGAGAGAGAATCACATAGAGAGACAGAGGGATGGAGGGAGGAAGAGAGAGGCAAAGAGACACACACACACAAACACACACACACATAAAGAGACAGACAGACTCACACAGAGAGAAAGAGAAAGAGAAAGAGAAAGAAAGGAAGGAAGAAAGGAAGAAAAAAGAAAGAAAAAGTGAGAGAGAGATGAAAGAAAAAAAGAAAAAAGGGACAGAGAGACAAAAGGAAGGAGAGAAAGAGAGAGAGAGAGAGAGAGAGACAGACAGACACAGAGAATCACATAGAGAGACAGAGGGACGGAGGGAGGAAGAGAGAGGCAAAGAGACACACACACACACACACAAACACACACACACATAAAGAGACAGACAGACTCACACAGAGAGAAAGAGAAAGAGAAAGAGAAAGAAAGGAAGAAAGAAAGGAAGAAAAAAGAAAGAAAAAGTGAGAGAGCGATGAAAGAAAAAAAAGAAAAAAGGGACAGAGAGACAAAAGGAAGGAGAGAGAGAGAGAGAGAGAACACATGGCTGGCAAGCCACTCCCACCAGGTCACATGGCCGGCAAGCCACTCCCACAAAGGAGGCCACACCCACAGAGTAGGTTCGAAAAATTTTTGAAACTCACCACTGGGAAAAGCCCACATTTTTTGGCCATGTTAATCCACCTCGATAGTTTCCTTTTGAATGAGAATAGTGCTTAGTGGTGGCCAAGAGGCTATCTGCATAACTAATAACATGGGCCAGCTCTACCATCCCATCCAGTGTTGGACTGCACCGTGATAACGCATATTTTACAGCTTGATGCTATTTAGACAGTGGAACATGCTTTACAAGAGATAGCTAACCCGTTAAGGAAGACCTCGTGCTTCCTTGCACGACCACAGTTCCACTGAACATTGGACAGACTCGCCGTAAAACACCAGCTATGGCTTATAAAGCCCAAATCAATGTGGAAAAAGGTTTTTCTGAAAGGCAGATTCTCTTAAAATTAAGCCTGCTTAATTTTAAGATCCAGAGAACTCGCAGCCTTGCTTCAGTTGGAAAGAAAGAAGGATAATGTTCTATATTTCGGAAAAAAAGATTAAGAACATAAAAGAGTTGAAGAGCATACATCCCAGCCACTACTGGGTGAATGTAAATCCCCATCAATTCAAAATTAAGCACAAACTAATTTTGTGTCAAGATGGAGGATCGGAGCTTGGCAGTGGTTTTTCTGGTCCTGCCAGTGATGGGATTCAGCCGGTTCGCACCTATTCGGGAGAACCGGTTGTTAACGTTCTAAGCAGTTCAGAGAACCGATTGTTGGAAGAAATCTCCTTTTGGTTTTTCCCACTTTGCAGGGCTAATCCTGTAAGGAAGGCAGGAAGGAAACATTCTGGTGTTGTTTCTAGCCTAATCTTGATTGCCCTGCTTACAGAAACTGCCTCTCCGGTTAACCCTTATTATATTGTAACAGCTAAGGCCAAGCGTCCATCGACGTGAGTGACATTGAGTAGGCCACGCCCACCCAGTCACATGACCACCGATCTCAGTTCTTCAAGGAGGGACTTCTCGCCCACTGCCCAAAAAAGGGCAGATGCGACTTGAGGAAGTAGAGAGTGAATCACTCTCTACTTCCTGCTAAGGCTTGACTTTCGGAAGCTATTCCCCCACTGCAGGGAGGTGGAGCCGACTAAATGGTTCCGCCCCAGGCACCCGATGGACCCTCTGGGATTTCAGACGGAGCTTGGGGAGATACCTGACTCCCTTGCCCACAATTCGACTGAGTCCTTGGTCGCTGCCTGGAATACCGCAGCGACTAGGGCTTTAGATCGGATTGCGCCTTTGCGGCCTCTCCGCGGCAGTGGATCCAGGAGGGCGCCTTGGTTTTTCCGAGGAACTCTGGGAGATGAAGCACCAAAAGAGACGCCTAGAGCGACGTTGGAGGGCCAGTAACTCCGAATCCGACCGAACACTACTAAGAACCTTTATTAGGTCTTATCTAGTGGCGATACGGGCGGCAAAATGTGCGCATGGCCAGCACTGTTCCCATAGGCTGTGTTGCTGAAGGCTTCAGCACCTCTCCTCCTGCCCCCAGGCAGGAGCAGCTGCTCATGAGCACAGAACAAAGCCAGCCTCCAAGAGTTGGTCGTATCTACATTCGAATAACAGAAACATCTTATGTACAAAGAGCGCAAAGAAGTTCGAAATAGCCCTTCGGTTTCTGGATGTGGAGAAACCGTGGGAAACACAAGCAAAATGGGTTTACCTCCAAGCCCAGGTCTCAGCCGGTTGTCGTAGCCATCCAACAGACGATCCAGGATGCGTGTGAAGATGGTTATGTTGTCTTTGCTGTCGTCATCGATGATATCAGGGCCATGTTTTTGGGCTAGTCTGTCATGACAACGGAAACGGGGGGGGGGAAATCAAGACACACCTTCATTTCTCACATCTTATTGGGGGAGTCAGACATATTGGGACAAGTCCAGTGGTGGGATTCAGCCGGTTCACACCTATTCGGGAGAACCGGTTGGTAACTTTCTAAGTAGGTCAGAGAACCGATTGTTGGAAGAAATCTCCTTTTGTTTTTTTCCCCACTTTACAGGGCTAATCCTGTAAGGAAGGCAGGAAGGAAGCATTCTAGTGTTGTTTCTAGCCTAATCTTTATTGCCCTGCTTACAGAAACTGCCTCTCCGGTTAACGCTTATTACATTGTAACAGCTAAGGTGAAGCACCCAGCAACCTGAGCAGAGGTGGGTTCCTACCAGTTCGAACCAGTTCGGTAGAACCGGTTCGTCAAATCTACCGAACCAGTTAGAAGAGGTTCCACCAGTGGACCCGGAAAGCAGGTCACACCTACAAAAGAGGTTCCAAAAAATTTTGTTCTTTTTTTTTAAAAAATTTTGATACCTACCACTGACACACACACACACACACACACACACACACAGACAGACAGACAGACAAACTCAGACAGAGAGAGAGAGAGAGAAAGAGAAAGAAAGGAAGATAGGAAGAAAGGAAGAAAGGAAGAAAGAAAAAAGAAAAAAGAAAAAAAGAAAAAAGAAAAAAAGAAAAAAAGAAAAAAAGAAAAAAAGAAAAAAAGAAAAAAGAAAAAAAGAAAGAAAAAGTGAGAGAGATGAAAGAAAAAAAGGAAAAAGGGACAGAGAGACAAAAGGAAGGAAAAGAGAGAGAGAGAGAGAGAGAGAGAGAGAGAGAAGAGAGAGAAAGAAAACACATGGCCAGCAAGCCACTCCCACCAGGTCACATGGCCGGCAAGCCACTCCCACAAAGGAGGCCACACCCACAGAGTAGGTATGAAATTTTTTTGAAACCCACCACTGGACTTGAGTGACCTTGAGTTGGCCAAGCCCACCCAGTCACATGACCACCGAGCCCCACCTACCCAGATAGTCATTAGGGCAGAGAACCGGTTGTTAAATTATTTGAATCCCACCGCTGGACAAGTCCCCTTCCAACAGATTTGAGGAGGAATTTTGGGTGGTGACCAGCCATCCCAGACCCTCTCTAAATGGATTTCAGGTAAGTCCCAAAGGCCGGCCGGCATAATCTCCTCCATATCTCCACTCCTGCATACATTGACAAAGGCAGTTGACTGTAGACAACGTCATTAGAGAGAGCCGAGGTGGCGCAGTGGTTAGGGTGCAGTACTGCAGGCCACTTCAGCTGACTGTTATCTGCAATTCAGCGGTTCTAATCTCACCGGCTCAAGGTTGACTCAGACTTCCATCCTTCCGAGGTGGGTGAAATGAGGACCCGGACTGTGGGGGCGATATGCTGACTCTGTAAACCGCTTAGAGAGGGCTGAAAGCCCTATGAAGCGGTATATAAGTCTAACTGCTATTGCTATTGCTATTAATGACATGGTAAAAATCTGGGCGAGTTGAAGCTTCTGTTAGAGGCAATCAGCTGCACCCAAAGAGGACTTGTTAAGGGTGCCACATCAGCTGGGTGAGGAGGCTCAGGTGAAGTGCTTCAAGGCTCTGCCCAGGGCCCTGTGCCAGTGATGGCAAAGCTTTTCGTCACCGAGTGCCCAAACCACAACACATGTGCATGTGCCGGAAACCCGAAGGCCAGTTAGCCGGCCTGTGCGTGCCTGTTTTTTGACTGTTTATGGCTGTTTTCTGGGATGTTTCCAGGCTGTTTATGATATGAAAAAAACAGCTTGAAAATGGCCTGAAAATGACTCCCCAAAACAGCCCAGAAAACAGCACTGAAAAATGACCTGGTTTTGGGCTGTTTTGGGCCATTTTGGAGGGCCATTTTCTGGATCCTGTGAAGACCAACTGGCATGCATGCTGAAAACCAGAGGAGTAGCTGGCGATGGCGTGTGCCCACAGAGAGGGCTCCGTGTGCCACATCTGGCATGCAATCACAGCCCGATGTTCTTTAACCTTTCTATGAACAATCTGGATGAATGGGTTGAAAGAAGGATGATCTAATTTACAGATGACTCAAAACTCAGGGGGCTGGCTAACAGTTTAGGGAGAAAAATACATTTCAAAAAGATCTATACAACGTCAGCAAGATTGTTGGCGGCGCAGTACTGGAAGAAGGAAGAATTGCCTATTATTCAAGAATGGACATTAAAAGTAACAAGCTTAGCAGAGATGGCTAAAATATCAGCATACTTGAAGGACCAGATGAGACATATAAGTTGGAATGGAGGAGATGGCCTGATTATATTCAAAACAAATATGGGACTAAGAAATTTCAGTTAGCTTATGAATGAATGAACAGCCAATATTGCAATTTATCTAAAGTTAGTTTTACAAAAGGGGAGTTAAAGTATAAGTGAAGGTACGATGCTAAAGTTAGTTTATTTTAGTGTATGATTGTTAAATGTTTATACTGTACTGCAGTACTGCAGGCCACTTCAGTACTGCAGGCCACTTCAGCTGACTGTTAACTGCAGTTCAGCGGTTCAAATCTCACCGGCTCAAGGTTGACTCAGCCTTCCATCCTTCCGAGGTGGGTGAAATGAGGACCCAGACTGTGGGGGCGATATGCTGACTCTGTAAACCACTTAGAGAGGGCTGAAAGCCCTATGAATATAGCAATAGCAATAGCAGTGGACTTATATACCGCTTCATAGGCCTTTCAGGCCTCTCTAAGCGGTTTACAGAGAGTCAGCATATTGCCCCCAACAATCTGGGTCCTCATTTTACCCACCTCGGAAGGATGGAAGGCTGAGTCAACCCTGAGCCGGTGAGATTTGAACCGCTGACCTGCTGATCTAGCAGTAGCCTGCAGTGCTGCATTTAACCACTGCGCCACCTTGGCTCTTAGCGGTATATAAGTCTAATTGAAGCGGTATATAAGTCTAATTGCATTGCATAATTGCATACCCTGTATTTTGCTCTGGGAGGTCGGGGGGGGAGGGGGCAGGGGATCTGGGATTGGGGTGGAGGGAGGGAAGGGGAAGGGTATACAATTGTAAAACTTATTAAAACTTTTTAATAAAAAAAATAAAATAAAATACAAGAGTTATAAAAACTAAAAAGAAAAAAAGAAACAAATAATAATAAAAAAGATCTATACCTATTTTGCACTGGGGCCTCCCTCCCAAGCAAAATGAACTCACAAAACAGAAAAGCATCCAACCCAGAATGACACGTAACAGCAGAAACAATCCAGACCTCACTTGCGTATAGGTGTACGGATGTGTACAAGCGCATATTCGTGCATACAATTAGGAATGGGGAGATCTGGTTTAGAAGACGCAAACATGTTGTGGCTGTTCCTAGTAGGTCACCAGGGGAAGGTGTGACAGCTGTTAAAAAGGCAGGGGCTATTTTGGCCTGTCCTAACGGCATAGAGGAAGTAACAGTCCAGCTTCACTCCGCTTTGTGGTATACTCCAGTTTTCATACTCTGCTTAGTATTATGTTGTGGCCCGGCAGGAGCCGTTGGAGCTGCCGCCAGACTCCGACAGCGAGGGGTCTTATGAGTCGGCCCTGGAGGTGGTGGAGGACCCTGGACAGGGTTCCGACTCTGAGCAGGGCGAGGAGAGACTGGTTGGCCCCAAGCTGGCATCTGAGCCTTGGATCAGTGGGGAGGAAACAAGAGGGAGTGATCCAGAAAATACCTGTAAGTTGTTCCAGGATGCACGCCGTCGAAGGGCTACTCGGCGTCAAGAACAACGGCGTAATTACAAGAGGTGATTACGCTCAGCTGATGCTCATTGAGATCCTCTCCTGATTATAAAAGAGACTGCTTGTGCCACGCCCTTTTGCAGAAGTCAACGTTCACGTTAACGATTAACAAGAAACAAACCTGGCAGGCTGGATTGCTGCCAGAGTTTGTTTGCATTTGCTGCCTAGGCTTGTAGGACTTGCTGCCAGAGTGCTTATCTCTTTGTTTATTTTATAGCAATGTTTTATTATGTTTTATGTTTTATTAAACATTTATAGGCCGCCCTTTTCCCTGAGGGGACTCAGGGCGGCTTACAATAATAGGGGAGGGGAGTGCAGGACAAAACACAAAAAGAAAATGTGAGTAAAAATAATTAGCGGTAAAACACAACATTCATTCAACATTCGGGCAGGGCGAGAGTAAAGTCTTATCCCCAGGCCTGACGGGATAGCCAGATCTTGAGGGCTGTGCGGAAAGCCTGGACGGTGGTGAGGGTGCGGATCTCCACGGGGAGATTGTTCCATAGCGTCGGAGCTGCAACTGAGAAGGCTCTCCTCCGCGTAGTCGCCAGTCGGCACTGACTGGCGGATGGAATTCGGAGGAGGCCTACTCTATGCGATCTGATGGGACGGAGGGAGGTGATTGGCAGAAGGCCAATAGCAATAGCAATAGCAGTTAGACTTATATACCGCTTCATAGGGCTTTCAGCCCTCTCTAAGTGGTTTACAGAGTCAGCATATTGCCCCCAACAACAATCCGGGTCCTCATTTTACCCACCTCGGAAGGATGGAAGGCTGAGTCAACCCTGAGCCGGTGAGATTTGAACCGCCGACCTGCACCTTAGCAGTCAGCTGAAGTGGCTGCAATACTGCACTCTAACCACTGCGCCACCTCGGCTTGCAGCCAACGAGAGTCTGGACTGATTTAAAGTATTCTTATTTACGTTTGCTTTTGGCTTTCGTTCCTGGACGGAGAAGGGGGGGGGTTCAGAACAGTATTAAGTACTGCTGGTCTAAAAGAGATATGGACAGGAGCAAAGTGGAAAGGGGGCTACCACGATTCTGCGGAGACTGGGAATAAAATCCTATGAAGAATGATTAGCAGGAAATTTAGCTTGAGAAAGTGACATTTAATGTTACGGTATAAAGTGAAAGGTTTTCCCTGGTCAAATGTTTCTGGCTTTAGGGCTGGTGCTCATCTCTGTCTCTTAGCCAAGAGAGACAGCGTTGTCTCAAGACGGTACCCATTGATCTTCCAAACTGCTAGGCGGGCAGGAGCCAGGGCAGGAAGGGGAGAGCCGAGGTGGCGCAGTGGTTAGAGTGCAGTACTGCAGGCCACTTCAGCTGACTGTTATCTGCAGTTCAGCAGTTCTAATCTCACCAGCTCAAGGTTGACTCAGCCTTCCATCCTTCCGAGGTGGGTGAAATGAGGACCCAGACTGTGGGGGCGATATGCTGACTCTGTAAACTGCTTAGAGAGGGCTGAAAGCCCTATGAAGCGATATATAAGTCTAACTGCTATTGCTATTGCTAGTTCACTCTCTTGTTTCTCAAACTTGGGTTCTCAGCTTTCCAGCTGACAAGCTCTGTCTCTTTAACCGCTGAGCCATTGCGCCACTTCACATCGCGAAGTGACATGTTGTGGTATACAGAAGACAACGGACGCTGTCTGTTTCCCCAGAGGGCAAAACTTGAAGCTGTGAGTGGAAAACCTTCTAAGAAGTAGTTTCCGAATTTTCTGATACCAGCGAAAGAGGCCACTGCAGGCAGTGGTATGTTCCCTTTCATGAGAGGTCTCCAAAGAGAGAAAGCAGAGAGCCATCCGGATATGTTAGCAAAACGATGAAGGGTTGGGCCAGATGATCTCTAAGGTCCTCCCTGACTGTGTCTATGATGAGAAACTATATTTGCGGTGTTGCTGGAGGAGAGAAAGTATGGGAATTGTATATGCTATATCAGTGTTGGGAAACCTGTTCGACATCGAAATGGGAGTGTGTGCGTGGAGTGGGGAGGGGGGGTGCCGGAAACCAGAAGAGCAGTTTCCCGGGGCGCATGTGCGCACCAGGAAGCCGAGCTTCCAATTTCCGGTGGGTACATGTGCGCCAGTCACACCAATTTCTGGTGTGCATGCGCGAAGGAAGACCAAGGCCCTTCCCCTGGCCCAGGCTTCTGGGTATGGAGATAGGGAGCAAGACATGGCGAGGTGGCGCAGTGGTTAAATGCAGCACTGCAGGCTACTTCAGCTGACTGCAGTTCTGCAGTTCAGCTGTTCAAATCTCACCGGCTCAGGGTTGACTCAGCCTTCCATCCTTCCGAGGTGGGTAAAATGAGGACCCGGATTGTTGTTGGGGGCAATATGCTGACTCTGTAAACCGCTTAGAGAGGGCTGAAAGCCCTATGAAGCGGTATATAAGTCTAACTGCTATTGCTATTGCTATTTCTATGTTTTGTTCTGAAATAAGATTTCTTTCATCCGTCCTCAATGAGTGATCATAATTGGGACTAGCAACTCAGCTATTTTTTTTATTGAAAATTTAACCAGCTTTTACAAATATTTACCTCCCCACCCCCACCCTCCCCTCCTGAACCCTCTCCCCCTCCCTACCTCCCCCCCCGACTTCCCAGAGCAAATACAGGGTATAAATCTTTAACAATTATATTCTAAAGTGAACTAAAAAAAAAGACTTTAGCATCATCCTCACTTATACTTTAACTCCTCTTTTGTTAAGCTAACTCTAAACAAGTTATGTCATTCTTTGCTTCTTCAGTCAAAAGCTATCTGGAGTTTCTTAGTCCCATATTTATTTTGAATATAATCAATCCATCTTCTCCATTCCTGCTTGTATTTCTCATCTGAGTGGTCCTTAAGATATGCTGATATTTTAGCCATCTCTGCTAAGTTTGTTACTTTTAACGTCCATTCTTGAATAGTAGGCAAATCTTCCTTCTTCCAGTACTGCGCCATCAACAGTCTTGCTGCCGTTGTGCAACTCAGCTATTAAGTGAAGCAGTTGCTAAGTGAAACTACAACACCTCTGCTTATCACCTGACTTAAGTTTTTCTTTGCTTTACAGCAGTGTTTCTCAACCTTGACAACTTGAAGTCCTGTGGACTTCAACTCCCAGAATCCCCCAGCCAGCATAGCTGGCTGGGGAATTCTGGGAGTTGAAGTCCACAGGACTTCAAGTTGTCAAGGTTGAGAAACACTGCTTTACAGACCTGCAAAGGTTGTAAAGGTGAGGACTGGTTGACACTTTACTTTTCAATGCCATCGCAATTGCAAATGGCCACTAAATGAGACAGATCTTAAACGAGAGCTATCGTATCCATGGTAGCAAAGTGATGGTCACGTCACGTGTCCAAATTCTCCTTGTGGGTCAGGGTTAGGCAAAGCAAGTCGACAGTAACATTCACAGCCACAAAATGCACAAGATGCAACCCCCCCTCCCCAAATGCCATTGTAAGCTGCCCAGAGTCTTTTTGAGTAGGGAGCAGGTGAAATGAATGAACGAAGAACAAATGAATGAGAAAGAAAGAAAGAAAAAGAAAGAAAGAAGAAAAGAAAGAAAGAGAAAGAAAGAAGCAAGCATCAGAGTGACATTGGAGGGAGGAAGAAAAGAAAGAAAGAAAGAAAGAAAGAAAGAAAGAAAGAAAGAAAGAAAGAAAGAAAGAAAGAAAGAAGCATCAGAGTAACATTGGAGGGAGGAAGAAAAGAAAGAAAGAAAGAAAGAAAGAAAGAAAGAAAGAAAGAAGCATCAGAGTGACATTGGAGGGAGGAAGAAAAGAAAGAAAGAAAGAAAGAAAGAAAGAAAGAAAGAAAGAAAGAAAGAAAGAAAGAAAGAAAGAAAGAAAGAAAGAAAGAAGCATCAGAGTAACATTGGAGGGAGGAAGAAAAGAAAGAAAGAAAGAAAGAAAGAAAGAAAGAAAGAAAGAAAGAAAGAAAGAAGCATCAGAGTGACATTGGAGGGAGGAAGAAAAGAAAGAAAGAAAGAAAGAAAGAAAGAAAGAAAGAAAGAAGCATCAGAGTAACATTGGAGGGACGAAGAAAAGAAAGAAAGAAAAAAGAAAAAAGAAAGAAAGAAGCATCAGAGTGACATTGGGGGAAGGAAGAAAAGAAAGAAAGAAAGAAAGAAAGAAAGAAAGAAAGAAAGAAAGAAAGAAAGAAAGAAAGAAAGAAAGAAAAAAGAAAGAAGCATCAGAGTAACATTGAAGGGAGGAAGAAAAGAAAGAAAGAAAAAAGAAAAAAGAAAGAAAGAAGCATCAGAGTAACATTGGAGGGAGGAAAAAAGAAAGAAAGAAAGAAAGAAAGAAAGAAAGAAAGAAAGAAAAAAGAAAGAAGCATCAGAGTGACATTGAAGGGAGGAAGAAAAGAAAGAAAGAAAGAAAGAAAGAAAGAAGCATCAGAATGACATTGGAGGAAGGAAGAAAAGAAAGAAAGAAAGAAAGAAAGAAGCATCAGAGTGAAATTGGAGGAAGGAAGAAAGGAAAGAAAGAAAGAAAGAAAGAAAGGAAGGAAGAAGCATCAGAGTGACATTGGAGGGAGGAAAAAAAGAAAGAAAGAAAGAAAGAAAGAAAGAAAGAAAGAAAGAAAGAAAGAAGCATCAGAGTGACATTAGAGGAAGGAAAAAAAGAAAGAAAGAAAGAAAGAAAGAAAGAAAGAAAGAAAGAAAGAAAGAAAGAAAGAAAGAAAGAAGCATCAGAGTGACATTGGAGGGAGGGAGAGATGTAAATGCTGAAACCTATGAGTTGCAGCCAAGACTCCCTTCATGGACAAATCCAAGAAGGAGGGGCAAATGGGATTCTCTTTCTTCTCAAGCAACTCTCATCTGTATTCAGAGTGGGAAGAGCCCAAGGATCCACAGATCCATCACTTTCTTGGCTGGGGCGGGGTTCCAAATTAAAGTCTCCCCAGCCTCTGTCTTGAGGTGTCCAGCCAAAAGGAGTCATTCCCCCACCCCAACCTCCTGCCTGGCCCCTCTGCCCTTGAGGCTGGATGGGAGAAACTCAAGAGGCTGGGCTGATGGGGGGGGGGGGCTCCCCATCCCAGGCGCCCCACTCCACTCAGTGTTGCTCTGCCTGATGGACAGCAAATGGCAAATGATGGATGGGGGCCCAAGAAAGCTCCCAGCAGAGCTGTCCTACTTTTCTTTTGGTCTCTGAGAAACTCCGGGGCTGACCCAGCACTAAATCCAGCCTGCAACAGACTGCTGAATCACCCCTTCTCTAGCACAGGAAGGGTAAAGCAGAGCCATTTGCCAGCCAGCCTCCAAATAAGCATTTCATTTAATTTAATTTATTAAATTTATAGGCCGCCCAATCCTGAAGGACTCCGGGCGGCTTACAGAAATGAAAAATATTAAAAAGGATTAAAACAATAAGATACAACAAGGTTAAGAAGAAACACAACATGCACCCAGTCGAAGCGGGGCTGGACCTCAATCAAGAGGTCAACAGCCCCAGGCCTGCTTGAAAAGCCAGGTTTTGATAGCTTTATGGAAGGCCATGAGACTGGGTAGGGTCCGGATCTCTGGGGATAAGCAAACCAGTCCAGGATACGGGTCCAATTGGAGGCTGATGCTTCCCTCCCCAAAAGTCATGGCTGGGTCAGAAGGAATGATTCAGCTGCCCCGGTGGGACGAGAGACCCCTGTTCTGCCCCCTTACCCTTCTGCAGGCAGGGCGTAGACGAGGAGAAGAATCCCAAGGCTAGTGGTGCAGAAGGGGGTCCTTGCCCAGAGGATCCTGAAGGCCATCCCTCTTCAGTGCAGCCGTGGGAGCCAACAGATAGTCCACACCTGCCAAAGAGGAAAAGGGGAGAGTCATCAAGGCCAGAACGATGCTGAGGAGGGGCGATTGAGGGGCAGAAGGCACATGGGCAAAGACCAGCTGGAGCCTCTCTGGAGTCTTGGTCTAAAGGATTGAAAGCAGGAATCAAGGGAATCGAGGCTGGTCCAGCTAGCCACTGTCAATCCGCTATGATACTGTCAATCTCCTATGATGGTCCTTGTGGCCATCGGTCCCTAAATAATGTTGAGTTTGGACTGCTACTTCTAGATAGCCCAGAACAATCATAGCCCAATCTCTCATGCTGTTCTCCCATCTTTGGCAATGGTCAATGTGCCTTGCAGAGTTGAGAAGGGAAGGAGGAAGGGAGCAGTGGTAGGTTTCAAAAAATTTTCGAACCTACTCTGTGGGTGTGGCCTCCTTTGTGGGAGTGGCTTGCCAGCCATATGACCTGGTGGGAGTGGCTTGCTGGCCATGTGTTCTCTCTCTCTCTCTCTCTCTCTCTCTCTCCCTCTCTCTCCTTCCTTTTGTTTCTCTGTCCCTTTTTCCTTTTTTCTTTCATCTCTCTCTCTCACACTTTTTCTTTCTTTTTTTCTTTCTTTCTTTCTTTCTTTCTCTTTCTCTCTCTGTGTGAGTGTGTGTGTGTGTGTGTGTGTGTGTGTGTGTGTGTGTTTCAAAAAATTTTGGAACCTCTTCTGTAGGTGTGGCCTGCTTTCCGGGTCCACTGGTGGAACCTCTTCTAACCAGTTTGGTAGATTTGACGAACTCGGTTCTACCGAACTGGTGCGAACTGGCAGGAACCCATCTCTGCAACAAGTCCCATTACCTAGAACCTCCGAGAGAAACAGCTCGAGGCAAATGTTTGAGAAGCAGCTTATGAGTGAGCCTGTAGTAACAGAAATGAACACACATTCCTGGGATAAATGCAAACACGAAGGCTGAAGCAGCAACGCGGGCAGCTCAGTAAGGGAAGCATGAGAGACCCTGGGAAAGCTGCCTCATCTCAAGAAAGGGAGGACGCTGGAGCTTTTGTGTACCCTTCAATCCCTCATTTCCCCCCGTGGAAGGCTCAGCCTAACATCAGACGAAGAAGAACCAGGGGAGGAAAAGCGATCAGCCCTGAGCTGGCCAGATTTTCTGTGGAAAGACAGTAGGGGACACTGTTTTTGCAGCAACTCCTAAGCGTGATGTCTGCCCAACCAGCTTTTTCTCATGGAAATGACTGAAACGGATCTTTCAAAGCCGCCCCTGCTTTTCAACATTCCCCATATGCTCTCCTGCAAAAAAGGTATTCGTGCATAACTGTGTGACATGCAACCATGTCTCTGATGATGCCCGGAAAATGAGCTCCGCAGCGGCGGCGGCAGCAGCCGCGCTAGTAGAAAAAAGGGGGCGTATTAAATGGCTGCCTTATTTACTACAATGTCTCCCTCTGTGTGCCTAATTATGTCAGCTCCGTCTGTATGTTGAGCTACTTGTTGTAAGCCTTAGCGGCAACGCTTCCATCAACACCACGGGTTGGAGACACAGTGGAAGGGAGATAGATGGAGGAGAAATGTAAGAACAAAGCCTGAGTCACTCGTGGCGGGGCTGGGGCGGGGGGGGCGGGGGGAGGATGGAAATGAACTTGGTGGTTATGGTAAGCACCGGTGCTCTTAGCTAAAGGAGTATCCAGAACCAGAAATTACAAAAAGGGAAGCGGGCAAAGACAGCGGGGAAGGCACGCAGAGAGTGCGCAAGGGCAGCGCATCTCCAGCTGTGGCTGGCTGGGACCCCCACATGGCTTGGCTATTCCTTGAGGCTCCCTGGCTCTTTTTTTTGGGCGGTGGGACTATGGCTCCCCTCGGCCCACATTCAGAAGTAGGGCCGCTGAAAGCTGGCAGGTATCGAGCACCTCCGTGCCTCAGCCCGGCCAGGCAACTCAGCAGGTGGCTTTTAAACCACGGAAAGGAAGCCAATGGCGGTCCTTGGTGTCACATCAGGCAGCGCATCTTGTGCTGTTGGCAGCCTAGTGGCTGCCAGGCTGCGCCCAGTGGCTCTGGGAAAGCGTCCCTTGCAAAAGATAGCCACCAGTGGTAGGGAGAGAAATGAGGGTTTCAGCTGCCCTCCTGTTGCCCTGTTGCTGTCAAAAGCTCCACAGACCCAAAACGAAGGGGGCAATCCGTATTGCTCTGGCCCTCAATGTCCACCCAGCTAAGCCATGGGGGGGGGACACACCATAAACCTTCTGCTCCAGGCCAGGCCCGTTTGTCGGGAGCCCTGCCTCCCCCAGGTCGCCTCTGGGATTGTGCAGCAGGGACTCCGGGAAGCGGGTACCGCGGACGTTTCCCTTTCAGCCTTCGGTGGGAAGAAGGTCTGTAGACCAGTCGGAGCTCTGGAGCAGAGAAAGACCGCCGCGGACGCAGTGAGAGCCTCCCACCCACCCACACCCCGCCAGCTACCAGGGTCGCGGAGCCTGCAGCCCTGGAACCCAGCAATAAGCCCCATTTGGCCTGCCCGCCGCAAGTCGCCAGGGGGCACGGGAGGCTCGACCACCCCTCTGTTGCCGCGCCTTCCCGGGTTCTCTTTCCACCGCACCCGAAGCCCGGAGCCTGCCTCGTCCGTTTGGATGGCGAAACCGGGACGGCGGTGGGGGGGGGGGGAGAGGCAGATTAGCGTCACTACAAGCGCTTGGTTGAGACCCCGGAGATCGCGCAGCCGGTTAATTCCCCGCGGCCACGGAGGCCGTGGGCTTGGTTGCCCCGTCTCTCCCCCGCCCCCAGTCCTTTGCTGCAGCCCATTAATCAGACGGGTCTAGAACTGCCGGCTGAGAGCGCGAGAGACCCAGAGAGGCAAGGGGGCTGCGGAGGCGCGGAGCTTGTCCTCGCCGTTCCCTCTGTGGCCGACCCCCCCCCGCCCGCCCCCTGACAAAGCAGCCCAGCAGAGGGGAGTTCCGTTAGCGGTTGCTGTCTCGGCTTTTCCGACCGTCTCCTTGGGCAGCCCGCCTCAAGATCCTCCGCTGGGGCATTCAGGGACGCCTGGCTGGCACAGGTCTCAGACAGAGGGAAGCGCGCCCACTGCCGCGCGGCCCTTTGTCCTTCTCTGGAAGTCGGGCGCGCCGCTGCCCCAGCTGCCGGTGGCCCGGAAAACGAGGGCCGAGGGGGCCTTGGCCTCCCCCATCCCTCCCTCCCTCGCTGCTTCCCTCGCAGCTGGCTGCGGGCGCTGCGCAACTTGGGCGGGGGCCGGTGTGCATGAGGAAGATGGGGGCTGCGGGCACCGATCTTCGAGGTCGCGCAACGGGTATGGCAAGCCGCCCGTCGCCGCCGCCGCCGGTTCCCTCGTCTCCCGACCGAGCTTTAAAAGGGGGCCCCGCGCACCGACCACGTCTGCCCTTCCCTCCGATGCCTCCCAGCGCTTCTTTTTTTTTGACCCAAAGTGCGGCCACGGTCAACAGCACCTGCCTTCCTTGCGGTCCGAGGTGCCCCTTTGGGCAGGGGGTTGCACGGGTCCGTCGTCGGAGCTGCCGAAGCCGGGATCCTATCGGAGCGGCTCTATGGGCGCCTACTCGCTGCCGCCGTTCGGTCTTGGCTACCGGCAAGCCGCTGGCGCTGCTCGGCGCTGGCGGGTGGCTGGAGAGGGGAGAGGGGGCGGGGCAGTCTGACGGCTGGCTAAGGAGAGGGGCGCATTTCAACCTGCGTCCCCCCCCTCCACCCGGCTGCTGCTGCTGCGAGGAGGGATTCGCGCGCTCTCGGGAGCGCGGCAGCGGCAGGGGGGAACAGCCGCCTTCCTCCGAGACTGGCGAGGGTTAGGGCGGTGTGGCGCGGCGGATAGATTTCTCCTCCCCACGCCTCTCCTCCCCCTTCAAGGAGGAGGGCTTGGAGATCTTATGGGCTTACTCTGACCCGGATCAGGCCAGACCGAGGCAGAAGGAACGTTTCCCCGTAGTAAGAGCCCGGCCAGTGGCCCCCATCGGGATTAACGTCACTACGAGCCTCACTGGGGAAAGAAGGTAGCTCATTGGTCCAAGCAGGCCCGCCTGAAGAGGGATTCTTCAGCCCTGCGCTTGCTGGAGGGCTGGGGGCTGGGGGCGCCTTGCCCGGATCAAGCTGAAGGACCCGGACGCTTTTGACAATGGGGTCAGGCAGCTCGAGAGGGGGAAAGTGGGGGTGGGTGGGAAGGTTCTGGTGCTCGGAGGTGGATCACTGATTGCATTTTGTGGAATCTTTGCAGCCAGAAGGCTGCAAAGGGAGGGTGTGTGTGTGTGTGTGGACGGGAGGTTGAAGCCTAGGAAACAATCTGTAACATGGGCCAAGCCGGTGGTCTTCTCCTGCTGTGCCCAAGCATCCCTGGTCTCCATGCTCTGCTTTGGCTTTCTATGGCCCCAATAGCAGGAGGGTGAAGTTTGGCCCAGAAGCCAGTAGCTGGCAGGCCGGTCTTTGGGGAACAATTGGAAATTGGAATTGGAAATTGGAAAAGTTTATTTATAGGCCGCCCTTTTCCCTGGGGGGACTCAGGGCGGCTTACAACTCATAGGGAAAGGGGATACAAACAATGACACATAAGCACAATACATAATTAAAAAGAACACAACATTCATACCATTCGGGTGGGGATGGATTACAATCTTTAGCCCCAGGCCTGACGGGATAGCCAGATTTTAAGGGCTGCGCGGAAGGTCTGGAGGGTGGTGAGGGTACGAATCGGGGAGATCGTTCCAAAGGGTCGGAGCTACAACCGAGAAGGCTCTCCTCCACGTGGTTGCCAGTCGACACTGACTGGCAGATGGAATCCGGAGGAGGCCTAATCTATGTGATCTAATTGGTCTCGAGGAGGTAGCAATCAGCCCAGGGTGTATTACTGTGGTCCAGGAGCTTCCTTGGAGTTCCCTTGATCCAACTCTTTGACCTCTCCCTTCTCTTCCTCCACCTGCTGATGAGAAACAGAGGGGATGGTGAGGGCAATGAGGACAGGGGTCTCAAGTTGAGGTGGCAGGCTGAACCAAAGTAAGCCTCCAGCCTGAACCAAACTAGGGTTTCGTGATATTAAGCTTTAACTATTCATATAGAAATTGCAAGGTTTGCTTTTAGGACATGGTGCCGTTAGACACGGGTTAGAAGGAAGTCTGCACATGAAATATGCTGAAGCATCTATTTTAACCTATTTGCTGGCTTGGCTATTTGGTAGACACATATTGTTAGTTCCTCAAAATACATGCTATGTAATACATGCTATGTCTGTCCGTTGGCTGACCTATGTATTATGACATCCTGTAGACATAATATTGCTGTAACTCAAGGGCAAATCTTGAGGGGTGTTTCCAAAACTAACAGATGGCTTTAGCTGAAAGCCATAAACTGTATAAGGTATTTCCTGACTTTCGCTCAGGGTTCAGGCCATTCTTTCTGAACCTGCGCAATAAACATTTCCTTCTCTGAAGAGCTGGCTTGTGTGTCCCGTCTTTTCTACAACAAAGTCTCCCTGTGTTTCTGGGTTCGGGACTCTTTCTAGTCTGATTCTGGGTTTCTAAGCTAGTTGTGGTGTTTTTTCTTTTTTCGTTAAGGCTTTCCCGAACACTGCAAGCCTCCACTCATGGATAGCAGTGGTGGGATTCAAATAATTTAACAACCGGTTCTCTGCCCTAATGACCATCTGGGTAGGTGGGGCTCGGTGGTCATGTGACTGGGTGGGCATGGCCAACTCAAGGTCACTCAGGTCGCCTTAGCTGTTATAATGTAATAAGGGCTAACCGGAGAGGCAGTTTCTGTAAGCAGGTCAATAAAGATTAGGCTAGAAACAACACTAGAATGTTTCCTTACAGGATTAGCCCTGTAAAGTGGGGAAAAAAACAAAAGGAGATTTCTTCCAACAATCGGTTCTCTGAATTACTTAGAAAGTTACCAACCGGTTCTCCCGAATAGGTGCGAACCGGCTGAATCCCACCACTGATGGATAGGCTCTGCTGAGATGACCCTGTGGAGTACCCAGGTCTCAGGGTTTCCTGGGCAAGGCTCCCCATTCGCAGAGCAAGGTTAACCAGGTGGCATCTCAACAGTAGCGCAGCAGAGTAGAACTGGCAGTGGGAAAGCTGTGTCGCAGGAAAAGCACGCTCAGCAGCAGCCGCAACTGCCTCCTTTCCATCCCTGACCTCTTTCGAGACAAAAGGTGCCAAGGCAGAAATGAGGACTCTGGACTTGTTTCCCTGTCAGCTTCTCCCACTTCCTGCCTTAATTAAGCAGGAGTCAGAAATTAATTAACAGGTTTCTTAAAAATAACTTCTCAGAACATTCATACTTCAGCACTGGAGATTTGGGTCAAGAGCTTGTAATGTTGTGGGAGTAATAAATCACTTTGTGAGGAAGGCATTGCGTGGACTTGAACCTCTCAGGGAGCTTTTTCCATTTGCTTAGGACATCCTGTGCCCGTGGTCCTTCATTCTTTGACCCAGTTGGGCTGAGATAACTGTTAGGAATATAACCTAACGGTTGGGTTGGCAATATATAAATCATGTAACAATGCTATACCTGTTACTTTAAATCATACTGTAAAATGTGATTGGTTGCTGTTTTCCTCAATCGGCCATAAGAGGGAGCTAGAATGACTGTTAGCTCTCTGTTTGTTAGATGCTGGGCTGATCTGATCTGAGTGTTTTGGAAGCAGGCTGTTAGAAAATGCCGTGAGCTATTGTAAGTTTTGCAACTGCTAGCAAACTTTGAGTACCGGACTGTTTGTATGTTTATGGACTATGTTATTTGGATTATCCCTTAACTGAAAGACGTTGATGACTGACTGTCTTATCCATGTATGACTTGGACTGTTTGATGGACTCTGATACCTCTATTTCCACAAAAGTAAAAGCCTATTTAAACTGCAGTGTCTCTGTATGCTGGTTTTGTGTGTTCTCCAACACAACTTTCACAAAGCTTCTCTGAATGCACTCGCTCTCCCAACGGGGAGCTTACCTAACAATAACCCTGAAAGCTTCATGACGTCTCCTATGCTCAGTTGAGCTGGTTGTTGGGCTCAGCACCAGAGAGCTGAAGGCCTTCCCCAAATGCTAGAGTAGGTGAGAATTATCCCTAGATCTTCACATGGGATGTTGGGGGGCAAAAACCAGTGGAGACGATGGACCAAGATGACAATAACCGATGGTCAATTTTCAGCATCACAATTGAGAGACCTCCTCCAAACAGAAGAGGAGCCGATGGCTTTCCACCTCTTGGGGTTTCATAAGGACCCTGAGCCACAGCGGAAAACCCACCAGCAGGTCACGAGGACACAGGCATCCCCTCAGTGATACCGGGATAATGTGGAACCTTAGCTTCTTCCAAAAGCAGGCATCTTTCTCTCTACTCATCAGAGAAACGGGATGCTGTGGAGCCTGAAACTGGAGGAGTTTGAGCCTGAGAATAGAGCAGAGCCTTTGGGAAGGATCCTGCTGCCTGGGTGGGGAGGTGTGCTCCAGTGGTGGGTTTCAAAAAAATTTCGAACCTACTCTGTGGGTGTGGCCTCCTTTGTGGGAGTGGCTTGCCGGCCATGTGACCTGGTGGGAGTGGCTTGCCGGCCATGTGACCTGGGGGGAGTGGCTTGCCGGCCATGTGACCTGGTGGGAGTGGCTTGCCGGCCATGTGTTCTCTCTCTCTCTCTCTCTCTCTCTCTCTCTCTCTCTCTCTCTCTCTCTCTCTCTCTCTCTCTCTCCTTCCTTTTTGTCTCTCTGTCCCTTTTTCCTTTTTTTCTTTCATCTCTCTCACTTTTTCTTTCTTTTTTCTTTGTTTCTTTGTTTCTTGCTTCCTTTCTTCCTCTTTCTCTTTCTCTCTCTGTGTGAGTCTGTCTGTCTGTCTGTCTGTCTCTGTGTGTGTGTGTGTCAGTGGTGAGTTTCAAAATTTTTTGGAACCTCTTCTGTAGGTGTGGCTTGCTTTCCGGGTCCACTGGTGGAACCTCTTCTAACCGGTTCGGTAGATTTGACAAACAGGGTTCTACCCAACTGGTGCGAACTGGCAGGAACCCACCTCTGGTGTGCTCCTCCTGCATCCTATCTTGGAAACCCTACCTAGACCTTCCCGTTGCTTTCATCTTGCCAATCGCAGTGGGTCACTGCAAGGACCTTGACGGGCTTCTCAACCATTGAGGGCACGCCCTCCCCCTTCTATTAAGAAGAAGTTGGCACAACTTGGAATTGGCTTCTTTCAATGCCCCCCCTCTCCCCACATTACTCTGAGTTGAGGGTTTTTTTTGGAAGGGGGGGCATTGAGCTGCATTGTCAAAGCTCATCGATGCCAAGGATTTCATTCGTCGATTTCCATAGCAACCCATCCCCAGCTTTATTGAGATGGATCCCACCTCATCACGGTGGCCTGAACCCTGGTCTTCCTTCTGAGCAGTGGGTATTTGCGCATTTTTCAAGGACGAAGGATCACCTGGGTTAATCGTAAGTTAAAGAAAACCCTGGGTGGGTTTCGTAGCACCGCCCACTCCATCTCTGCTCCCATCCTCTGGAGGATGGTCTGTCACCTCTGAGGAGGATCAGCCCCATCACGGAGCAGACAACGTTTGCGCTGGCTCGGGAGGCGGCATTTTAAAAGGCAGCTGAAGTGTTTGCTACAGAATTTGTCTCGTTTTCATTGCAGGCCTTTGCAGCCGTTCTTGATTGCAGCTGCAAACATACTCCATCTGCATTGGAGGTTGCCTGTGTGTGTGTGTGTGTGTGTTTGTGTGTGCAGGTGGCTCTGTTGCTGTTCCCCAACAGGCACCAGATTTGTCATCCTGGGACTTTGAAGAGCCCTTCTGGAGAGAGGGGGAAAATAGATCCACGAGCTCATCTTCTCCCTCTTAGAATACAATAGCAGAGTTGGAAGGGACCTTGGAGGTCTTCTAGTCCAACCCCCTGCCTAGGCAGAAAACCCTATACCGACAAACGGCTATCCAACATCTTTTTAAAGGCTTCCAGTGTTGGGGCATTCACAACTTCTGGAGGCAAGCTGTTCTACTGATTCATTGTTCTAACTGTCAGGAAATTTCTCCTCAGTTCTAAGTTGCTTCTCTCTTTGATTAGTTTCCACCCATTGCTTCTTGTTCTACCCTTGGAGAATAGCTTGACTCCCTCTTCTTTGTGGTAGCCCCTGATATATTGGAAGACTGCTATCATGTCTCCCCTGGTCCTTCTTTCTATTAAACTAGACATACCCAGTTCCTGCAACTGTTCTTTATATGTTTTAGTCTCCAGTCCCCTAATCATCTTTGTTGCTCTTCTCTGCACTCTTTCTTTCAACCATCTTCTCCAACCATCTTCTGAAGCTTTCCGGCACACTGGCCTACCCCTCTCAATATGATCCAATCTGATTAAGTACACCATTCCTTAAAAAAAAAACACCACTAATTGAACTTTAAATATTTGCTGTAGTTGTTCACATTGATATCAATAATGGCTTTAAAGAGGCTGTGCAACCTCTACTACATTTGAGTCATTTTGTATAGTATTTATTTGCTACAATCTATCTCGTATTTCTATCTTGTAATCATTTTCTGGTTTTTTAGCTGTTTATTAATTTGTTGATTTTTCTTCCTCTCTCTTTTGCTTTCTTGCTCCCCCCCCCTTTCCTCTACCATAAATCCCACATGGAGCAACATTCAGATTCTCCTTTCTCTTTTAATTCTTTCGTAAGCCTATCTATCTCTGCACATTCCAATTTTTTTATTATTATTACATTTTCTTCCGTTGGTGTATAATTCTTTTTCCAGTTTGGGTGCGAATGTAATTCTCGCTGCCGTGATTATGTGTAGAATTAAGTATCTAATGTTTTTTTTCCATAGTTTCCTTTTATAATTCCTAACAAAAATAAAAAAATAAAAAAATAAAGGCTGTTATACATAGAAATACTGAATAATATATATATAGAATGAAAAAGCATGAAATAATATAAATACACACACAGAGAGAATTATAGTTATAGTTATAGTTAGTTATAGTTATAGTTATAGTTATAGTTGTTAGTTGTTAGTTGTTAGTTGTTAGTTGTTAGTTGTTAGTTGTTAGTTGTTAGTTGTTAGTTGTTAGTTGTTAGTTGTTAGTTGTTAGTTGTTAGTTATACTTATACTTATGTTTATAGTTTATAGTTTATAGTTTATAGTTTATAGTTTATAGTTTATAGTTTATAGTTTATAGTTTATAGTTTATAGTTTATAGTTTATAGTTTATAGTTTATAGTTTATAGTTTATAGTTTATAGTTTATAGTTTATAGTTTATAGTTTATAGTTTATAGTTTATAGTTTATAGTTTATAGTTTATAGTTTATAGTTTATAGTTTATAGTTTATAGTTTATAGTTTATAGTTTATAGTTTATAGTTAGAGAGAGTTGTTAGAGTTAGAGTTAGAGTTAGAGTTAGAGTTAGAGTTAGAGTTAGAGTTAGAGTTAGAGTTAGAGTTAGAGTTAGAGTTAGAGTTTATAGTTATAGTTACAGTTACAGTTACAGTTAGTTAGTTATAGTTGTTATAGTTATAGTTGTTATAGTTATAGCTACAGTAACAGTTACAGTTACAGTTATAGTTATAAAAGATGTATTTGTATAGATAAAAGAATCACAACAGATATGTAAAAAAAATGTAATGTGCTGCAAAGATGTGAAGTTTGTAGAAACAAAATAAAAAGTTTAAAAAAAATAAAGAGGCTGTGCAAAATGAGCAAAGTATTTGTGTTGCAGTCATACCGAATGCAGAATAAACCAGCTCAGAGCCGGCAGAGCAGTGGCAAGAGAGGCTGCTCTCTACATATATTGAAGGTTTGAGGCAAGAAATGGGGTGCGAAGGAGGCCTGGGAGCTCTTCCCCTGGAGGCAGCTGCCTTCCGAGCTCCATTAACCTTCGTATGCTTTGCTGTAACCAAGTGTGTTCTGTACAAATGAGCAACACATTTACTTAGTCCATCGCCTGAGTGACGAAGGCCTGGCAAAATCTATTAAGTTCAGCTTCTTAACAGCTGCTCTACAATTGCCCCAGCCATCCAAACCAAACTGCCTGGTACCCAATTTGTTTGAACGCTCACCCTTTTTCATTTAAGATAGCACAGGGAGGCATGAAGGTGGCTTTCAGGGAAATGTTGAGAAGCTGTTAAAAAACAAAAAGGGCAAAAAGCATTCCATAAACTCCAAGAAAGGAAAGGCTCAGGTTGGCTCCTCACTCACTCAGTGGTAGACAAAAGGAGGGAAGGGCATCCTAAAGACAATTGTCAGCGTTCCAAATACCATGTAGAATTAAATCAGAGTCGAAGGCAAAACTATGCTTAAAGTTCCAATTTAATAAAGCAGGCATGTTGGCATAGTGCTATGGGGATCCCAACTCTGGAAGTTACATCAGAATCCCACCCAGTTAAAAGTTCATGTTCTTGTCCCCACACCCACAATCCATCATATGGTCCAATCTCCTTCTTCCACGCTGGTGTCCATGCCCAGCTTCTTCCGGTCAGGTGTGAAAGTGTGGAGACAAAGGATGACCTTGGCTTCTAGCAAAGAATGAAAAACAATACATTCCAAAATCCTACTCCTTCTAATACCCCCCTCCCATTGACTATCCTTAAAGAAACAGCATAATGAAATAAGAGAAAGTGTGGCAGGCCAAAATTCTAAAAGGAATATAAATGTAGGCCTGACAACAATGTCCACGGAATAGACTTGCACTCTTCCTGTGGGGCAGGGGAGGATCCCTGTGCCATTTTCCAGGCACCTTACCCACTTGCCAGCATTTCTCAAGGATACCACCAGCTCAGAGGTCAGCAACCTTAAACACTGAAAGAGCCACAATGGTCCTAAATGGAAGCCCCCCCCCCGTTCAATTCTGGAGCCTACAGGAAGTTCGCTTCCCCCACCATAGAGTCTCCTCCTAATGTGGCGTCCTTTTTCCTCTGCTGACCAGAAGTCCGGTTCCCCCCACCATAGAGTCTCCTCCTAATGTGGTGTCCTTTTTCCTCTGCTCACCAGAAGTCCAGTTCTCCCACCATAGAGTCTCCTCCTAATGTGGCATCCTTTTTCCTCTGCTGACCAGAAGTCCAGTTCCCCCACCATAGAGTCTCCTCCTACTGTGGCGTCCTTTTTCCTCTGCTGACAAGAAATCCGGTTCCCCCACCATAGAGTCTCCTCCTAGCACGGCGTCCTTTCTCCTCTACCTGTCCTAACCAAAAGCCCTATCAATTGTGGAGCCGACCGGCGACAGGGAGCCGCAGCAGAGGGATGAAAGAGCCACATGCGGCTCCAGAGCCACGGGTTGCTGGCCCCTGCACCAGCTCATTCCTTTGGGATGCTGATCTTCTAGCTCTGAGGATTTCAGCTCCGTCCATGAAAGCAGTGCAATTCCCTGTGGTAAGCTGCTCATCCCAATTCCTAATTGTGTTTTTATCCATCTCAAACTTCATCCAGTCCATTCCAATTTCTTGAAAGAAAGAAAAATATTAAATATGTAAGTATATATCTAAGAGCGAGACATAAAGGGGGGGATATAGTTAGGATAGATTAGTGAAGGTAAGGGAATAAGAAATGATACCAAATTATATTTGGGTTTGTGGAAATACCATCCCAAGGAAACATAAACTGAGACCTGAAAGAGACTCTTATAATAATAGAAAAGAAAGAGAGAGAGAGGAAGAGAGAAGGAAAGGAAGATAGGGGAAAGAAGAAAGAAGTAAGGTGAGGAGGTTGGAAGGGAGAGGAAGAGAAGGAGAGAGGATAGGAAGGGGAAGAGGAAGAGTAGGAGTAGGGGAGCAGTAAGGGAAGAAGGAAGGGGAAGGAGAGGAGGATGGGAGGAAGAGAAGGAGAGAGGGTAGGTAGGGGAAGAGGAAGAGTAGGAATAGGAGAAAGGTAAGGGAAGAAGGAAGGGGAAGGAGAGGAGGATGGAAGGGGGAGAAAGAGAAGGAGAGAGGGTAGGAAGTGGAAGAGGAAGAGTAGGAGTAGGAGAAAGGTAAGGGAAGAAGGAAGGGGAAGAAGAGGAGGATGGAAGGGGGAGGAAGAGAAGGAGAGAGGGTAGGAGGTGGAAGAGGAAGAGTAGGAATAGGGGAGAAGAAAGGGGAGAAGGAAGGGGAAGGAGAGGAGGATGGAAGGGGGAGAAAGAGAAGGAGAGAGGGTAGGAAGTGGAAGAGGAAGAGTAGGAGTAGGAGAAAGGTAAGGGAAGAAGGAAGGGGAAGAAGAGGAGGATGGAAGGGGGAGGAAGAGAAGGAGAGAGGGTAGGAGGTGGAAGAGGAAGAGTAGGAGTAGGGGAGAAGAAAGGGAAGAAGGAAGGGGAAGGAGAGGAGGATGGAAGGGGGAGAAAGAGAAGGAGAGAGGGTAGGAAGTGGAAGAGGAAGAGTAGGAGTAGGAGAAAGGTAAGGGAAGAAGGAAGGGGAAGAAGAGGAGGATGGAAGGGGGAGGAAGAGAAGGAGAGAGGGTAGGAGGTGGAAGAGGAAGAGTAGGAATAGGGGAGAAGAAAGGGGAGAAGGAAGGGGAAGGAGAGGAGGATGGAAGGGAGAGGAAGAGAAGGCGAGAAGGTAGGAAGAGGAAGAGTAGGAGTAGGGGAGAAGAAAGGGAAGAAGGAAGGGGAAGGAGAGGAGGATGGAAGGGTGAAGAGAAGGAGAGAGGGTTGGTAGGGGAAGAGAAAGAGTAGGAGTAGGAGAAAGGTAAGGGAAGAAGGCAGGGGAAGCAGAGGAGGATGGAAGGGGAGGAAGAGAAGGAGAGAGGGTAGGAAGGGGAAGAGGAAGAGTAGGAATAGGGGAGAAGAAAGGGGAGAAGGAAGGGGAAGGAGAGGAGGATGGAAGGGGGAGGAAGAGAAGGAGAGAGGGTAGGAAGGGGAAGAGTAGGAGTAGGGGAGAGGTAAGGGAAGAAGGAAGGGAAGGAGAGAAGGAAGGAAGTAGAGAAGGGAGAGAGGAAGAAAGGGAAAATAAGGTGGTGTTACAACAGGAGGAAAGGATGGTAAACAAAGCAACCCAAACTGTATATTATAACCTATTAAATGGAATAATAAACGTATAAGAATGACAAATGTAAAGAAGAATAACAGCTATGTGAATGTATACTTAAAATGGTATGTAAGAGAATAAAAAAAAATTCAATGTCTTGAAAAAAGGCTGGTCTCTTCCTGCCTCCATGTAAAAACTGGCCTCCTTCTCCCCTTAGCTGCAGGGACAGTGGGGTTGGGGGGCGTGGAGAGAAGGGACTCATTCATCAGCTCTTTCTACCTAATCAAACTTGGGAGGAAGGCAGCTTTGGTACTATAGTAGTTGAGATTCTGCTGCCCTCTAGTTGCCAAATGTAAAGGCACAATAAAGCACACCCCCCAAAACAGAAAAACAACCATTATTTGAAGGAACATAGTTCTCCAAGGGATGGTGAACAAGTATTTAGCAGCCCTTTTACTGCTAGAGTTGTTTGAGCCATGCCCTGCGCGTGAAAAATGAGCTGAGCTGATAAGTAATAATTGGATATGAGGGGGGGAGGGTGGAAATATAGTTTCAACTTATAGAATAAGAAGAATGCACTCGTATACTGTTGCTCTTTTTTCTTTCTTTTTTCTTTTTTCTTTTTCTTTTTCCCCTTTTTTTTCATTTTTTTAATTTTAGTGTAAGATATAAATTGAATAGATTAATGAATAGAGAAATACACCAAAGTGAGGAGTAGAGGGAAAGAAGAGGGAGAAGTAAAGAGGGAGAGAGAGGGGAATGTAAGGAGGGCGAGATGGAGGGAAGGGGAGAAAGGAATGTTTGAGGGGGAAGGGAAGTAGAAGAGGGGAATGTTGGAAGGGAGAAATGAAAGTTGGAGGGGGAGAAGAAAGGGTGTATGGAGGATGGAAGTGCTATGTTGGTTTTCCATGGTGGAAGATGAGTTGTGTTTACTGCTTTTTTTTTTTTTGCAAATGCACAGTATATAAGTGATTGTATAAAATGAAAATGAAAATGAATAAAATATTTTTGGATTAAAAAAAAAGTAATAATTGGATATGAGAAGGGAAGGTTAGAAATATTTTTGGACTATATATAAAGATTATTAATAACAATAATAATTATAATAAAAAAACAAAACTATACACAGTTAAGTTTTAACTAATAGGGGGAAAATGTTACGATATAGGATATAGTTAAATAAAGAAAGGATAATGATAATAAATTATATACATGAAAATTTTGGTATTAAATATTATGGATGTTTAGCTAAAACAGGACATGAGGACTTAATGTTAAGGGAGGATTTTACAAATAAGTAAATGTGGTTATGGATTGAATCTTGGTATACTTAAGGATGAAGGATGTTTAAATAACTGTAGTCAAATAAAAGTGGAGGCATGATGATGTTAATATAGTAAATATTTGAGTGAACATATTTGAATTAATATGAATTATATTTGATGACGGTGGAAGAGATGCAGAGAAGCTTTTTGTAACCAGCTGATATACTTTCTACAATATATGTTTTTTTTAAAAATAAATACATAAGTAATTTAAAAAAAAAAATAATTAGCTGAGCAGTGGTAGAATCACAAGGTGGAGAAGAGAGGGACATTCTTAAGACTTCAAGCTAGGATGGGGAACACACACACACGGACAGCCAGTGTGACAGAATAGCAGCCATTGTGCCAAGCGACCGTCTCCTTCACAATGCAGTTTCCCATTCCTCTGGCTCATAAGAATGAGAAGAAAGGCGTATCCGTTAGACTTTGCAAATAGTTGAACCTTAGCATGACAGAAACTATGAATGAGGTTATGGTGAGACTGATTTCTGTCTTCCCTCTTTGTAACGTGTGAGTTTCAGACTTCCTCCTTCAGATTCTCTTAAGAGCAATACATTTAATAATTCTAACAAGGCATCTGTAACCGTCTCCTTTGTTTGGAAATCAAAAGCGTGGTTCTTCTCCTCTAACCTGAGTTTAGCTCATCCTGACTAAATGGTTTTAGAAGAAAGAAAGCTATAGAAGGTTGAAACCAACATCAGACCCAAATCTCTTAGAAATGTCTTCCTCGCATGGCGGAGTTGATTCCCTTCAAGCAGCAGAGTTTTGTGGCTTTGCAAAACATGTTAGCTAATACACACACACACACACACACATGAGGCCACATTACTCTGATGTAGCAAGGATGGGGGTCACAGGGTCAGGGCTCCCTTAATGTGGATGACTGTCAGTGTAGCAAAGAGGAACATGTACTGCAGAGTGAGCAGCTTGCCTCTTGCACCAAAAGAGATATATTTCACTGGCTTCCATGTGTAGTTGTGTTATGTACAATTAACATTCAAGAAAGAATGTCACCGCATAAGATCTCATTTGGGCTGGTTCAGTTTTCATGGTGGATCTTTTAAACTGGTGGGCTTAGCTGTCCAAACACTGAATGGCCCCAAGGATTGGGAGAAGGCTGAGAGATGATGGATCCAACCTACAGAACACATATGCACATAGGTACCCAGGGAATAGAATAGAATAGAATTTTATTATTTGTATGCCGCCCTTCTCCGGGAGGACTCAGGGCGGCGAACAATTCAAAAGAGGAAAAAGGGGAACATAAAACGAACTACAGATAATTAAAATAAGCAGGAGTCACACAACCATACAAGTCGAGAGGGGAGGGAACTCATCACCCCCAGGCCTGCCGGCAAAGCCAGGTTTTGACGGCTTTTCGGAAGGCCTGGAGAGAGGTGAGGGTCCGAATCCCTGCGGGGAGTTCATTCCAGAGGGCCGGAGCTGCCACAGAGAAGGCCCTCCCCCAGGTAGTAGCCAGATGGCATTGGCTGGTAGATGGCACCCGGAGGAGGCCAACCCTGTGAGATCTAATGGGTCTGTGGGAGGTAATTGGCAGCAGGCCGTCTCTCAAGTACCCAGGTCCAATACCATGAAGGGCTTTATAAGTGACGACTAGCACCTTGAAGCGTATCCGGAGACTGATTGGTAACCAGTGCAGCTCGCAGAGGATAGGTGTGACGTGGGTGTACCGAGGTGCACCCACGATCGCTCGCGCGGCTGCGTTCTGGACGAGTTGAAGTCTCCGAATACTCTTCAAGGGCTGCCCCATGTAGAGCGCAGAGGGACAGATACAGCAGCTTCCAGCTCTCAGTCCGAATCCTGCTGCAGAGCAGCTGTGGCTCTTCCCAAGGGTATCCACCGATATCTAGCCTTTATCCCAGGTAGCATCAGCAAGAGAGTCTGGCCTCAGTAAGTGCCTGCAGAATAGAAAGACCCAGGGACTTGCAGAAAAGTTTCTCTTCTTAGACACAGTTCATAACTTAACTTTTTTTTTAAGATGTCTCCCACCTGACAGCTGTGGAGATATTGGGTTGGACTATGGACTGGGGTTACCAAGGGGAGGGGAATGGATCATGTACTGATATCTACTGCTTTGCGCGCGCTTTTGCTCAGATCCAGCTTTGCTTAGCTTCTATTTACTTATAATCAGTAAAAAGTACTCTTAATTCTGCAAAATGGAGTTGAGTGGTTTCTTTCTTGGTTATTAAGCGAAGCAGCATCTGACACTCTCACTGAAGAGGGAGGGGGGTCGTGGGGGAGCTGCCTCAGAAAAAAAATGTTTGTTCTTTTATTCTGCTCCGCAATATGAAGGAAGGGGGGGGGGGCTTGCACATTAACAGCGAGACAAAAGTTAGCACCTTAAAACCACTAGCCAGGATGTTAGGAACAAGAATAGCGCTCGCTTATGAGAAAAACTCCAAAACGCACATAGAGGTGGCACACTTCGCAAGATACCCGCGAAATGAGGTGAAAAACGAGAGACGTGAAATCCAAATAACCGATCAATATGATCTGTTATGCATGCATTATTAGGGGAAGGGTTGAACACGACCATCCCTTGACTGTAAAAACTGCTGTAAGATTCTACTTTTGGCCCTTTGGTTAGCTTTTCAAACCGGGCTCCTTATATCTCGGTACAAAAATAAAAAGTGTAATTCTGCATCACACCTTGTGTCCGGTGACTTATCAGCTTCGACACCAAGCAAGAGCCCAGTTTTGGGGACAACACATATATTTTTGTATATATACATCCCTGCAGGATCATCCAGCGGGGAACGTGGTTTAGAAAATACGATGCCTCAAAAGACACAGGTAAAGGCCTGGAAAGAGCCATTGCTTTATTGGAAACAAAACAGGGGGGGAAATAGAGATGTGTATTAAGGGGTTCTACCACAAAACCGCGGACGACAAAATCGCGGTCGACGAAAGCGCGTATGTGACATCATCACAGCGCGACGAAAAAGATTGAAAAAGATCGAAAAATGTAAAAATAAAGCTAAAACCTTCCCCTAACCCCCCCCAAACCTAACCCTAAACCTAACCCTAAACCTAACCCTTAACGTAACGAAAAACCTAACGCTAACCCTTAACCTAACGCTAAACGTAACGCTAACGCTCTAACCCTAACCCTAACCCTAACCCTTAACCTAACCCTTACCTTTATGCGAATCGGCTTGCTGTAATTTAATTTTTATTTCAATTTTTCGATCTTTTTCGTCGCGTTGTGATGACGTCACATACGCGATTTCGTCAACCGCGCTTTTGTGGAACGCGCTTTTGACGGGTCACGTATTAAGGGAGGGTGAATCCCTTATTACTCCAGAGCAGGGAATCAGAATCATTTATAAAAAATATAAGAATGCAGAAAAAGCAATAATGCAGTATGATCTGACAAAGCCTGCAAGTATTCCCAGGGGCGTCTGAGGGGACACTCTCCCCATTTCCAGGGAGATGGGCGCACGGCTACTTCTGGAAAGGAAGGAACACAATTTTAGACATTGAAGCCATGCCAGAAAAGAGAAATTTTCTGGGGATTCTTTCCCGGGCACTCCCAGCTTGAGAGAGGGAAGGTGGGGAAGGGGTCTCCCTGGCCACCTGGTAATATACACTCCCCCCATCCCTGAGCTGGCAGAGAAGGTCCGAGGGTCTCATTTGCCCAGCCCCGAAGGTCAAGTTGTCTCAGGTCCTAATGTGGCTTCAGAACAGGAGAAGGAAAGAGATGGATCCTCCCCCTCTCCCCGCTTCATCCTCCCTCCAGGTCAGCAAGGCAAAACAGTGCTGATAATGGTAATGGATAATCCCCACACATATGGAGGGGGACTGCATTCACCATCAAACCTATGAGATGCCTCCCCCCCCCCCATTGGTGAAATGCTCAGCACCCTTGTAAGAAAACACTTGCATCATAGTGTTAAACCATAGAAGTGGAGGTAGACTTTCTATAGAAACCTTCCTATACTACCACCTCTTAGAATAGAATAGAATAGAAATAGAATAGAAATAAAAATAGAAATAGAAATAGAAAAAGAAAAGAATAGAAATAGAATAGAATAGAAATAGAAATAGAAATAGAAATAGAAATAGAATAGAAATAAAAATAGAAATAGAAATAGAAAAGAATAGAAATAGAATAGAATAGAAATAGAAATAGAAATAGAAATGGAATAGAATAGAAATAGAAAAGAATAGAAATAGAATAGAATAGAAATAAAAATGGAATAGAATAGAAATAGAATAGAAATAAAAATGGAATAGAGTAGAAATAGAATAGAATAGAAATAGAAATAAAAATAGAATAGAAATAGAAATAAAAATAGAAAAGAATAGAAATAGAATAGAAATAAAAATGGAATAGAATAGAAATCGAAAAGAATAGAAATAGAATAGAAATGGAATAGAAATAGAAATGGAATAGAATAGAAATAGAATAGAAATAGAATAGAAATAGAATAGAAATAGAATAGAAATAGAATAGAAATAGAATAGAAATAGAATAGAAATAGAATAGAATAGAAATAAAAATGGAATGGAATAGAAATAGAAATAGAAATAAAAATGGAATAGAATAGAAATAGAAAAGAATAGAAATAGAAATGGAATAGAAATAGAAATAGAAATGGAATAGAATAGAAATAGAATAGAAATAGAAATAGAAATGGAATAGAAATAGAAATAGAAATGGAATAGAAATAGAAATAAAAATGGAATAGAATAGAAATAAAAATGGAATAGAATAGAAATAGAAAAGAATAGAAATAGAAATGGAATAGAATAGAAATAAAAATGGAATAGAAATAAAAATGGAATAGAATAGAAATAGAATTCTTTATTGGCCAAGTGTGACTGGACACCCAAGGAATTTGTCTTTGGTGCAGATCCTCTCAGTGTACATAAAAAGACAAGATACATTCATCAAGAATCCTAAGGTACAGCACTTAATGATAGTCATCGGGTACAAATAAGCAATCAGGAAACAATATCAATATAAATCGTAAGGATACGCAACCAAGTTACGGTCATGCAGTCATAAGTGGGAGGAGATGGATGATAGGAATGATCATTGATATTGATCGTTTCCTGGTTGCTTATTTGTACCCTATGACTATCATTAAGTGTTGTACCTTATGATTCTTAATGAATGTATCTTGTCTTGTTTATGTACAAATTTATGTACAAATTTATGTACAAATTATGTATTTGTCTATGCACCAAAGACAAATTCGTGTGTCTTGGCCAATAAAGAATTCTGTTCTGTTCTGTTCTATTCACATCAAGATGAAATGGTTCCTGAGTGGCAACAGGGATGAATTAAACGGGAGCCAGTGGCCCAGTAAACCAAATTATTTACATATATTCACTGACCACACCTCAAAGACAGTATAGCTGGCAGAAATGAGATGAGAAGTCACAGAAGATATAGATATAATTTGAATTAGTGCAAAAGTATCCTGACGTAGTTTTGGAAGAAAGGAAAGATAAATTTAGGATAGGATAGGATAGGATACTTTATTTGTCCATGTGTGGTTACTGAATAGAAAATAGAAAAAAGGAGGCTGGTGAAAAATGTTGAATTGAGCAGCAATCAGGGAGGATCTTCTCTGAAGAGCAAAATCCTCAGAAGCCTCAGGATTCTTCCCTTTCTGAGTCAAAGAGAGCTGAAAGAACATGGGAATTCTCTAAGGAGCAAGAAACACCCCGCCTTCCTCTAAACCAGTGTTTCTCAACCTTGGTAACTTGAAGATGTCCGGACTTCAACTCCCAGAATTCCCCAGCCAGCGAACGCTGGCTGGGGAATTCTGGGAGTTGAAGTCCGGACATCTTCAAGTTGCCACGGTTGAGAAACACTGCTCTAAACAAAGGGCCTTTTCCTTGATAATTAAATAAGTTTTTTAAAAATATTTTAATTTTATCAATTTCATATATACACTCACAATTATATGATCTCATAACTGTTATTAATAATATGTATTTATAACAATTTTTCCCTACTGTTGACAATATACTTGAAGATTGCTTTTTTAACATCCCATAGATCCATCTTATCTTACAACGGTCCTACTTCTTCTTCCCTCCCTCCCTCTTTCCTTCCCTCGTTTCTTCTCTCCTACTCCCCTTCCTTCCCTCCCTCCTTCCCCTTCCCTCCTTCTCTCCTTCCCTCCTTCCTTCCCTCCTTCCTTCCTTCCCTCCTTTCTTTTCTCCTTCTCTCCTTCCTTTCCCCCTTCCTTTCCCCCTTCCTTCCCCCCTTCCTTCTCTCCTACATTCCCTCCTTCCTTCCCTCCTTTCTTCTCTCCTTCCTTCCTTCCCTCCTTCCTTCCTTCCCTCCTTTCTTTTCTCCTTCTCTCCTTCCTTTCCCCCTTCCTTTCCTCCTTCCTTCCCCCCTTCCTTCTCTCCTACATTCCCTCCTTCCTTCCCTCCTTTCTTCTCTCCTTCTCTCCTTCCTTCCCTCCCTCCTTCCCCTTCCCTCCTTCTCTCCTTCCCTCCTTCCTTCCTTCCCTCCTTTCTTTTCCCCTTCTCTCCTTCCTTTCCCCCTTCCTTTCCTCCTTCCTTCCCCCCTTCCTTCTCTCCTACATTCCCTCCTTCCTTCCCTCCTTTCTTCTCTCCTTCTCTCCTTCCTTCCCTCCTTCCTTCCGGAACAGGGACCTTCCAACATCAACATGTATCAGACAGATAGTTCTCTGTTCCCTGTCCTGTAGAAACATACAGTTTTACATACACATCTGTGCACATGTGCGCCCACACACAAGGCTGACTGTTCAACTACCTCTTCTTTCTGTCTCTGGTCCACCATTTCTTATGGATTCCCTCCCATGTATCTAAAGGGCACTCAAGATAGGAGGCTGGCATGGAGTAGCCCAGCTGTAGCACAGATCTCTCCCCCCCCCCCCCGCATCCCGTAGGAGGTTAGCCTACGTGAGCGTCGATTCCCCCCTCCTACTTATGGCTCTATGTTTAGAAAGGGAGTGTTGTGGCATCCGTTTGCCAGTCCTCGCCTCAGGGGGAGGACGGGGAAGGGGTGAGGGTCGGGTCTGTTTATTTTAGAATAGAAACAAGGAAAAAAATATACTAGAAAACATGTTCAGACACCAACTGAAATGGAAGTGCATCCAATTTATACTTAATAGTGAAGACAGTTGAGGGAGATGCCAAGTACCACTCAGATTGTCTGGCTCTCCTCCTGGAATTCCGGTAGGGAGCGGGGCAATGCCCAAACCAGACCTGAGGAAGGAGATCTTTTGAAGTAGAAATCTACCGGCAAGAAAGCAGAAGGAACCCAGCCGTGGTCTCCCTGGAAATGGGGGGCTCTTCTTGGCTCAGCATGCCCTGCTTTGCCCCAGTCGGCCCGCCCGCGGGAGGAGAGCATGGCAAGCTTTCTCCTGCTCTCGCTGAAGGGCACGAGCCCCTTGCCCTCGCAGGTGGGCAGCTGGAGGGAGAGGAGGAGTACTTACACCGGCACGGAAGGGCTTCTCCTCTTGGCGGATCCTGAGTTCTAACTCAGCCCTCGGTGCTACCAGGGTGGCATCTTGAGGGGTTGTTAGCGGGGTGTTCTCCTGGCTGACTAACCGCGGCGACTATCGTCACTGTGGTGATGGGGAAATACTGCCGAGGGTCTCTGATTGGCTTGCGAGTGGCCAATGGTCCGCATTTCTTCGTTTGCTCGCTGAGATACAAGCGCATCTCCCGGGGATCGACCAATGCCTGGTTCGGATCCTTGGTCACATGAGCGCCTTCCCTCCAAAGTAGGGAGCAGGGACTGTGGGGAAGGAAGGGAAAGGAACCACACACGAGGGCCCTCGGTCGATTTAAGCAGGGAAAGATCATGCCGCCGCCGCCGCCACTACTGGATAAGCCCGAGAAGGGTTCCCCCCCAGGCTAGAGCGAGGGGAAATAGGTAGATGAGTGAGGAAGGGTCTCTAGGACACCCAAGTGCGGGAGGCGTTCTCAAAGCTGCCGGGGTGGTGGTGGTTTGAGAAGGACCCCAGCCCGAGAAGAGCCGTGTGGGGCTCACTGGTGGGGCAGCAAGCGAAGGCAGGAGGTGGGCTCCCTCTCTCTTTTCCCCCCTGGCTCCTTTTGCCCCTCCTCCCTCTCCCCCTCCTCGTGACGGAGGTGGTGCGGGTCGGGGAAAATCCGCGGAACCATCTTCTGTTCATCCGCATGCGGGGGCGGCGTTTCCTCCTCTCCCTGGAAACGCCCCCGCCTCCCTTCCACCACCCCCCGCTTTTTTTTTGCTGGGCTCCTTGCCGCCCCTCCCGTTCCAGTTCATCCGTGCCAATCACTTTCCGCATCTCCGGCTCTGCCAATGCCACCCGGTGGGAGCGAGCCAAGTGCGCAGGCAGCCCCTTTCTAAAAATAGGGAAGGGGGACCCAGGCAGGGGCGGGAGGGGGGCTGCCGGGAGCCCGGACGGTGCGTGGCTGGCTCGCCGCTGCCCGACTGCTCGCCGTAGACCTGGTCTCCTCTTGGTCCGTCGCCCCCCCCGGTCCCGAAGGAGGCGAGGGAGGCAGGAGCGAACCTCTGGACGGCCGGATGGCGGCGTAGCGGCAGGGCCGGGGGTGGGGGGCAGCAGCAGCGGCGCCCAGTAGGCAGCGCGGTCGCTCGTCTGAAGGCTCTTTTCCGCGGTCCCCCGCCCACTCTCCCTCCCTCCCTCCCTCCCTCCCGTTCTCAGCCCTCGCCGCCGCCGCCGCCGCCCGCGAGAACGGAGTCTACGTTTCCCTGTGGCCGTTCGCGAGCGTTGCTCTCTGCTCGCTCCCGAGGGACCTGCTCCGCCGCCGGAGGAGAGCCTGCTCGCTCGCGCAACCGAGGATGGTGCTGTTGCCGCAATTGCCGCTGCTGGGGGCCAGAAGTGGCGTGCCGGGCCGGCGCTGAGGGACCCTCCCGTGCGCCCCTCCCCTCCCGCTTTCTCCCCTCCTGCCTCCCCGATGTTTAAATGCTTCATGTGATTAAAAAGCAGCCGCCGCCGCCGCAGCACCCGGACGTCGGGTACCCAGGATATCGGTCGCGGGCACCGGCCCTTCCTGCGCGCCGAGGAGGGCGACGAGCGCGGGTCCCTTCCACCCCTCCCGCCCTCCCCCTTCCCTCCCTTCCATGGTCCTGGAGGTGGAAATGTGGAGATTTCAGGCACGCAGGCTGAGTGGATTCGTCTCTGCCTTGGCAGCTCTTTGTCTAGCCTGCTGCGCTCAAAGGTAAGAAGCGACGTCGGAGCGGGGAGGCGAGCTTGGGCTGCAGAGCCTCCCCCCCCCCCGCCCGCATTGCTTTGCGCCACCCTCGAGTCGCCGATGAAGGGGACCCGCTCAGTCCCGCGGGGGAGGGAGGGAGGGAGGGAGAGTGGCCGGCCGGCCGACGGAGCGGGCAAAAGAGGCTGACCCCGGAGGAGGCCCGTGGCGGGGAGGGGCCCGTGGGAAGAAATCGCTGCTGGCTATTTGCCGCCGGAGCAAATCGCCGCTGTTGTTGCGCCTCTGGACCCCCCGAGGGAGCTGCTGGCGCCGCGGCGAGATGGGGATGGGATTGGTGTGTGTGTGGGGGGAGATCGGCGGCGAGGCAGAAGCGGCGCCAGCGCACCGCTGCCCCTGCCAGGTCGGCTCTCGTCTGGATTCGAACCGCCACGCCGGGCGGGTCGTTTGCCTCCTCTGCCTGCCTAACCGTGGTGGTGGGGGGGGGGGGAGCCAGAGGAATCGGGACCTGGAGGCCGCGTTTCTATCCAGGGTTCAGATTCCTTAAAGAGACGGAGCTGTCCAGCCGTTGGCCCTGCTGAAATTGGAATCCGACTATAAATAGATTGTGTTTGTGTCTCTCTCTGTGTGTGTGTTTGTGTCTGTCTGTCTGTCTGTGTGTGTGTGTGTTGGGTTTAGAGGGAGATCGATGCCCAAAGAAAAGCCTCCTCCCCCACCCACCCCCATTTTGGAAGGGAGATGAAGACTCTTCTGCAAAAGTGGCAGAAGAGCAGGAGGACTTTTGCCAGTTAAGGGGAGTCCACCGACTTCCCCCCCAAGCCACTCTTCTAACCAGAGACGAGACCATGGGGCAGGGCCTTTACGTTCAAGTCCTTCTGTTCTTCTCCCATATCAGGCTCTCTTTTGACACACAATGCAAAACATCCAGGCATTCAAAAACTGAAAATCTGAACGTGGAAAGTGGAGCTACCAAACCATGTGCCAAACCTTCCTTGAGCAGTTGGGGAACAACTGGTAGTCTTAATAAGCCTCCTACCTGAATAAGATCTCCCGAAGCTTGGGTGTATCACAGCTGGCCCACTCCTGTGCATCTTCTTCTGAGCCATTCCTATGATACTCAGGTTAGGCTTCAGGGGAGGGGGGGGGGAAATCCTGGCAAAGAGCAATCTTTAGCCCATCATTGGCTTCTTTCTGTGTCTCTTCAAAATGCTCAACCTTGCATGGAAGAAGGGAAAGAAAGGAGCCTGTGTGAAGGGACAGATGATGTCAGAAGGGGCTGGAAGCTGATTCCATCAAGCCCAACATCTGAGGAAAGCTTTGCAGGATTGGGCTCTTGGTTCCCATTGGAAGACCAAAGGGGATCGTGAGCTGTGAAAGAAAACCGACGGGTAGAATGATCAAATCACCTTTATTCCTGCCATGGAATCAGGCAGTGTTTGCGCCTAGTAAGGAAGTATAGTGCCATCGGGGTTTGAGTCTTCCATGTTTTCTCCATTCTCATAAAAACTGCCCAGCGCTGTCTGTGCCTTCCGGTAACAAATCCCATGAATTTCACGCTTGAAGATAAACGCCCCTCTAGTCAGGTTCAAATCTCCTGCTGCCTTCCTGTGTCACGAAATGATTTCCATGAGGTCTATTCTTTTAGGGGGAAAAAAAATCCTTTGCTTGATTTGATTGACCCACATTAGATATAAGTTTAAATCCTTTACAGGCTGCCAAGCCTCCATCTCCTGATCATTTCGACCACCCCCTTTCTGTATGATTTCCCTTCTTTGAGATACTTTTGAAGAGGAGGAGGGAGGGAGAAGGCCAGAAATTGTGCACAGCATCCTGAAAGGGACCGTCCCCACCAATCTTTAGAAAGGATGCACCAGCTTCGTCAGCTGGCTTCTTAAAACACCGGTTCACCTTTGCCCAAAGGCCCGGGGGGGTGGGGGCTGGGGGCATCTTCGGAAGACAAGATGCAAACCCATCTCCCCATGTCTTCTTCTGGATTGAATCAATAGGAATTGAATTGAATTGAATTGAATTTTATTATTTGTATGCCGCCCTTCTCCGGGAAGGACTCAGGGCGGCGAACAATTCAAAAAGGGAAAAGGGGGAACATAAAACAGAGTACAGATAATTAAAATAAGCAAGAATCACGCAACCACACAAGTCGAGAGGGGAGGGGAACTCATCAACCCCAGGCCTGCCGGCAAAGCCAGGCTTTTGATGGCTTTTCGGAAGGCCTGGAGAGAGGTGAGGGTCCGAATCCCTGCGGGGTGGGGAGTTCGTTCCAGAGGGCCGGAGCTGCCACAGAGAAGGCCCTCCCCCCCCCCCGGGTAGTAGCCAGGTGGCATTGGCTAGTAGACGGAACCCAGAGGAGGCCAACCCTGTGTGATCTAATGGGTCTTTGGGAGGTAATTGGCAGCAGGCGGTCTCTCAAGTACCCAAGTCCAATACCATGAAGCCCAGGAGGAATTTTAACCCACTAACATTAGCACTAGCAGCAGCCCTGGTGGAAAAGAGAGGCTTCCTCAGCTTGGCTGAAGACACAGAGAGAGAGAGGGAGGGAGGGAGGGAGGGAGGGAGGGAGAGAGAGAGAGAGAGAGAGGCCACATGCTGCTTTCATCTGCTGATTGTGTCTGAATCACACATGGGATGGTGGGCAGGAGGGATGGCTCTGGAGGGTTCTCCTGCTTCCAACCCACCTTGACTCCCTGGGAGCATTGCTGCAGCTTCTGCTCACCTTCGATCTGGGTTTAGGTTTATTAGATTTATATGGCCAAGCAAATGGTGCCTTTGCCTCGGGAAAGGGCGATGGGAATGATGACTGCATGAACCAGCCTGCGGAGAGAGCGAGGAAGTCCGCGGGGCTGCGTGTAGTGCATCGGTTGCAGGAGGGAGGAGCAACGGCTGGATGGTGGGTTCTTGGCCTCAGGCCACAGGCGTTAGCTTCCTTTGTGCCTCCACTGGCTTCCTCCTCTCCGTCCCCCCCTGCCCCTTTTGGAGGGACGGAAAAGAGCATTGCCCGGCCTTCTATCTCTAAGAGGAAAACAAGAGGTTTGGGAAAGAGACAGGCTTATCGTACCAAGACCACCGAGGCCAAGATGGAGCCTTGCCTCTCATCGGCTGTAGAAAGGCAGTGGCTCTTTAGAGCGTTTTCCAGGGCGCAGGAGTCTCCTGCCTGCCTGGCAGTGGATGGATCAGGGAGAGCAGGAATGACAACCATATTCAGGAGAAGGAAGGGGGTTCGAGCAGCCTCGGTGTCTTTCTTTGTGTAAAGGCCAACATTGCCTTGGGAGCTGATTTCAGAAGTTGCACCTCTCACGGGAGGTCAAGGAGCAGCAGGTGTTGTGGGGCAGAAGCTGTGAGGCTGCCAATATGAACCAGGATGCCCTGAAGATGCAGATCCCTTCCCCCTTACACCCAGAAGGCTGTGGGGAGGGAAGGAAACGGCACAGCAACTTCTGGGCGCGGAACCGTCTGGGTTCAGGAGAGGCAGTGGGAGCAACCTGACAGGAGGTGTGGGAGTTAACCAACCTGCTGCAATTGTGGTGGCTGAGATCCCCCCATCCCCATCCCAGTCTTTCCCTGGCCAGAGCAGCTGTTTCTCTTTTATTAAGCTTCTCTTGGTCACTACCACTTGTGACCTCCAGACTGGATTACTGCAACGTGCTCTACATGGGGCAGCCCTTGAAGAGTATTCGGCGACTTCAGCTTGTCCAGAATGCAGCCGCGCGAGCGATCGTGGGTGCACCTCGGTTCACCCACGTAACACCTATCCTCCGCGAGCTGCACTGGCTTCCTGTTGGTCTCCGGGTACGCTTCAAGGTGCTAGTCGTCACCTATAAAGCCCTCCATGGTATTGGTCCTGGGTACTTGAGAGACCGCCTACTGCCAATTACCTCCACTAGACCAATTAGATCCCACAGATTAGGCCTCCTCCGAATTCCATCAGCCGGCCAGTGTCGACTGGCGACTACCCGGAGGAGAGCCTTCTCTGTGGCTGCTCCGACCCTCTGGAACGAACTCCCCGTGGAGATTCGTACCCTCACCACCCTCCAGGCCTTCCGCATAGCCCTTAAAACCTGGCTGTTCCGACAGGCCTGGGGCTAAAGACTCGCCGCCCCATTCCGAATGGTACGATTGTTGTGTTTTTAACTATGTATGGTTTTTGTGTTTCTGTTACTTTGTTTGTATTTTCCCCTCCCTTTTTGAGTTGTGAGCCGCCCTGAGTCCCTTCAGGGAAAAGGGCGGCATACAAATAAAATTAAAGAAAGAAAGAAAGAAAGAAAGAAAGAAAGAAAGAAAGAAAGAAAGAAAGAAAGAAGACTACAGCCTCGGATCTTGTGGGATGCTGGGTGCGGGCGTGGATGTGGGTGTGGGGCGCTGATAGTGACCAGATCACATGAACCCTTTCTGTCTTCCAGCCCAGCCACTGGGAATTTATCCGTGGTTAAAGATATTGTGGACAAATTGCTGAAAGGGTACGATGTCCGTCTCCGGCCTGACTTTGGAGGTATGTAAATCCTTCTATTCCTTTCGCTTTGGCTAGAGGGTTGGTTCAAAGCAGACAGAAACACCGCCCACCCCCCAAAAAAAGGCTATTTGTCCTCCCTTTGTCAGAGCCACTGTTGCTCTGTAGATTTTGCAGATTTTTCCTTCCCTTCGTCCTCACCTTGTTTCTCGGCTGGGCCAGGCAAATCATACCTTATCAGAGCCAGTCTCCACCAGAACCCGCTCTCAGGATTGAGAATGGTGGGGACAAGAGGAATGAAGGCTGGCCTTGTCTGGAGATGTCTTTTCTGGAAAGACGTAATGTCAGCACCTCTCCATTAAATAATTAGGAAAGAAAGACCACGAGACTCCATGTGTGGAAATCAAGTGTACTTTTACTAATTAAAAATGATTAAAGGCACAGCGAAGCGAAGTCTGATTATTTAGGCGCGAAAGCGATTGATATATAGAATAGCCCATTCCCCACCCCTTGGCATCACGGTTACAGTCCAATCATAATTCTCCCAAGCGTCAGGTGCGAGATAACTTCAAAAGGCATCACGAAGATGGAATGTCGGTGCCGTTAGTCCTGGCGGGAAACTCCCACGCATGCGTAGTCCCATCAGTAGCTGAACTCCAGAACCTTCCTCCAGCACAATGAGTAACCCCTCCCAAATACCATGCCCTCCCTCCCCGTTTCATGGCAGCCGAAGCAACAGCAAAGCAGAGGCTGACACGTAAACTTCCCGCCCCCCCCTCCTGATTGCAAAGGTCAAGATGTTGCTCCTTGCCCCAGGACCCCATAATGCCATAATGGCAGATCAGCTATCCTGGCAAGGCCTCACCCGTCTATGCCCTTCCAATGCAGAGGGATGCAAACACACAAACTGATGTGCAATTCTTTGAGGTTCTTCCAATACGGCATGTAAAACCATGCCAGGGCAATTAGTTGTTTGCTTAGAAGTGTGTGGATGGCTCATTGAAAAGAGGAGGAGTCCATTCAGTGGCATCCCAAATAATCCACACTCAGGAAAACACTCCAGGGGGCTGATCCTGTTAATTGTGCATTTTTTGGTTATCAGCGAAGCCAGTGTGAAAGGTATCTATTAGATTTTTACAACCCCTGGTAAGCCCCAATTATGGGAGGAAGCTAACTGCTTCCATCATCTGTCAATCGGCTCGTCACAAGAGTCCATCACGACAGAAACCCAATATTTTTTAATGTTGCCTTTGTTATATTTGTGGCTTTTTTTTAATTTGTGCTGATAAATAAATAAAGGGAGACTAGTATAGATCTATTTCAAGCTATTTAGCTCTCATCAGCTAGCCATACCCTTACTGGGATTTGAACCTGGGCTATATTGCATACTAGGCATACTAGGCAGAGATCTTAGCCATTAGGCCACAGGCTCTTATCCGTTATCAGCGAAGCCAGGGTGAAAGGTATCTATTAGATTTTTACAACCCCTGGTAAGCCCCAATTATGGGAGGAAGCTAACTGCTTCCATCATCTGTCAATCGGCTCGTCACAAGAGTCCATCACGACAGAAACCCAATATTTTTTTACTGTTGCCTTTGTTATATTTGTGTTTTTTTATTTGTGCTGATAAATAAATAAAGGGAGACTAGTATAGATCTATTTCAAGCTATTTAGCTCTCATCAGCTAGCCATACCCTTACTGGGATTTGAACCTGGGCTATATTGCATACTAGGCAGACATCTTAGCCATTAGGCCACAGGCTCTTATCTGGAACTTTTGTTACTTTGTTGCAGTTCTTCATTGTGTATAGGCCATTGTCATGGTTCGTGGTTGCTGTTGACTCCCCGCCCCCCTTTGGAAATATTGGGTCACTTTTAAGCTCATTTTGCTAAGATCCTACAATATTATTGGCACGACTACTAATAGCAGAGCTAAGAGTATTGAAAGTGTTTTATGCGTACTTCATAGTTTAAACATTGCTCGGGTGACATTGTACTGAGCAGCTGGTAGGATGAGGGCAACAGATGGTCATTCTCCTCAACGTAATCAGAGAACGTTTTATGTGGTTAAGACTGGTAAGATCATCCATACATTCTCTTATCTTCTAAAAAGGAGCATACAAAAATCTAGATTTTTTTTTTAAAAAAAACCATAAAGGATAATAGAAGTCAATATTTAGCGTTGCATCTGGTGATGATCATATTATATGGAAGATGATGACATAGAAAGTATTTATAGAGGAATTGCTGTAAAGAGCATGAATTAACAAATGAAAAGGATGAAGGATGTAAATGAAGGCGGTCTAATTTTGTGGAGTGGTATTGATAAATATGGGCAGGTTTTCATTGAGGTGTGAGCTGGTGATAATGGGGAATTCATTTCCCATCTGATGGAAATCTAATGCTACCAAGAATCAGATGCCCAGTAAATTCTTGCTCTCTTGCTGATAAATACATTTGCCAGAAGGTGAAAGAAAGAAGAAAGGGTTCTACTATCCTAGACCAAATCCTTACTAAAAGGGATGAGCTTGAAGAAGTCATGGTGACTAGTACCTTGAAGGAAAATGATCGTGTTATCCTTGAATTCATGATATCCAGGAGAGAAGGAACTGAGAAGAATCAGATCTCCATGCTGGACTTCAGAAGAACATATTTGTTGAACTCTGAGGAAAGGTAGCTTAGAGCCTACGGCTTGAAATCTCGAAGGAGAAACATGTCTAGGAATCATGGGAAAAGAACACAGTTACAAACAATTCTAATTAGAAGAAAAATGGAAGAAATATGATGGCTGAGAAGGTATCTGCATCATATTGGTCTTGTTTTTTTAAAAAAATTCTTGGATAGGCAATTTCAGGTCCAAGATATAATACACTAATCTATAAGATCCTTGAGGAAGAGGAAGAAGACGGGCCAGATAAAATTGAGTCCAGGTCAGAAATGAAATTTGAGAAAAACTTTCAGACTTGACCCTCCCTAGTGCTCTTGAAGATAAAGGGAGGGGAGGTGTTACATACACACTTGTGAGATTGTCTTGACAAAGTTGGGAGATGGGATATTAACCCTTAACTTACAATACAACGAGTAAAAGAAGATATTGCTTGGAACACAAAGAAGAAAATTATGCTACAAAGTGCTCAAATTTGGGTGGGTGGAGCTTTGCTATTAGGAAGGGTGATTTTTGTTTTTGATGGAATGATAACACGAAAGAGGCCATGGATAAGGAAAATGTATATAAGAAAACAATGGCTGAAAACAATGAGGATGAGAAAAATATATTGCAGAGAGGAAACAGTTAGTGGCTAGTCATGTGGTGAAAAAAAAAGTATTAAGATTAAAGGTGGCCAAGAAACTCCCCGGGGGAGGGCCTTCTTGGCAGAGCCAAGGTGGCGCAGTGGTTAAATGCAGCACTGCAGGCTACTGCTAGATCAGCAGGTCAGCGGTTCAAATCTCACCGGCTCAGGGTTGACTCAGCCTTCCATCCTTCCGAGGTGGGTAAAATGAGGACCCAGATTGTTGGGGGCAATATGCTGACTCTCTGTAAACCGCTTAGAGAGGCCTGAAAGGCCTATGAAGCGGTATATAAGTCTACTGCTATTGCTATTGCTATTGCTTCTCTGTGGCTGCTCCGGCCCTCTGGAACGATCTCCCGGTGGAGATCCGGGCCCTTACTACCCTCCTGGTCTTCCGCAAAGCAGTTAAGACCTGGCTGTTCCGGCAGGCCTGGGGCTGTTGAATCATCCAACCCCATTCGAGGTTACGGCTGTTGTAGAATTTTAAACTGTTGTTTTTTTTTATTTTTTGTATCCCCTCCCTTTTTATTGTGAGCCGCCCTGAGTCTCTCGGGAATAGTGCAGCATACAAACTTAATAAATACAAATACAAAGTGCAATACAAGTTTCATAAATTTTTTTTAAAAAATCTCTTCAGGCAGTGGGGAAGAGAGATCTAAACAATTAGTCTCTATCAAACTGAATATATTAAGAATAAAAGTGGCGAAATTTCAGGGACGAACCCTGGATTGAGGAAATGCTGGATAAAATCTTTTAGAGAGAGATATTTTCGTGGGTTTGGAATTGAAATGGGTGCTTGAAGTGATAGTGTTTCTAGTGTTATAAATGAGAAGGAAGTCACATGTCCTGGTTAAATATTGAAAGAAAAATGATAAGATGGTATAGGGGGTATTAAAAAAAAAAGAATGTGGATTCCATATGGAATAGCTTGCGAATTGTTTAGCTTGTATGAGGTTTAAGGTTTAAGGTTTTAATGGATTTGTATGCAGCCCAATCCCGAAGGACTCCGGGCGGCTTACATAAAAACAAATTAAAAAATATTTAAGGAATTTAAAAATACAAGACAAAGCGAATTAAAAAAGACACAACATGCACTCAATCTTAGTGGGGCTGAAGCTCAGTCAAAGATCAACAGCCCCAGGCCTGCCGGAACAGCCAGGTCTTAATAGACTTTTGGAAGGCCGAGGGAGTGGGGAGGGTCCGGATCTCAGGGGGCAGATCGTTCCAGAGGGCATGGAGGATGGGGATGGCATCTATGCTTTACGGCTAGAGGAAAGCTGTGATTGTTTCCCTGTGTAAAGGAGAAAGTATCGAGAGGGGGTGAAATTTAGTTTGTGCCTGGGAAGATGGGAAAGGTTACAAGAGTAACCACGGACAAGGTTTGGGAGATGCCGTGCAGCTTCATGCCAGGGATACGAAGATCCTCATTTTGCCCGTCAACAGGTCATTGGGAAAGTTACAAGTGCATGCAACAAGCACTACTGCGTGTTTGATTATTTAGAGAAAGTATATGATATAAATAGGATTGTTTTGGACTCAGTGGATAAAGAACTGGGGGGGGGAGGGGGAAACCCTGGAATTTTGATGTTATATATGCTGACAGCAGAAACAATACTTTATGCACAGAAATGGAAGCAGGCTTTGATTTCTGCAACGGGCGAATGGCTGCAAAAGTTGAAAGGATTTGGCAGAGATGGCTGAATCAACGGCTCTGATTAAAGAAAGCAATACTTGGAAACCGTTTTTAGGCTTTTTGCTTGACGTGGGGGGGGGGAATGAAAGTTTGACTTGGGTTTTCTGATTAGATAAGTTTGATTTTGGCTTTGTTGATTAGATGGGTTGCTACTGCTACAATGTCTAATTTATATTATGAAGTAAAACCAAATAAGTCGAGGTTGTATGTTATTTACCTTGTTCTACTGTGCCAAAGAGTCAGACGTCAATGCCTTTCTCTTCCTTTTTCCTTTCACCCTACACTTTTTCCCCGCTTTCTCTTCCACTCCTCTACTATCTGGTTATTTTCTTTCTTTTTTTTCCTCTTTGTATTTCTACATTTTTATATTTTGGTAAGCTAGTAAGAAACGGAAATCAAAAGCTAAAATAGGGCTGAATTATGGAACATGCCGCATGAATGTGAAGTTAAAAGTTAGGTTACCGAATGTGCTATAAACAATCCATGACAGAAATGCAACGTGGTGAGAATAAATATAAGGGCTGAAAAGTAATGCCTCCATCATTATAATTCACTACCAGATGGTAGTGCTGGTTTCTCAGAAACTCTGGTGTGTGTGTGTGTGTGTGTGTGTGTGTGTGTGTGTATGTGTGTAGTGTGTGTGTGTTAGCATTTTTTATTTTACTTCAGTTGGTGGGAAATTGCTGTGAGGAAAGATTGTGTTGCTGTTATCTGTGGAATGAAAGGATTGAGATTCACTGCTGAATATAGCAATAGCAATAGCAGTTAGACTTATATACCGCTTCACAGGGCTTTCAGCCCTCTCTAAGCGGTTTACAGAGTCATCATATTGCCCCCAACAGTCTGGGTCCTCATTTCACCCACCTCGGAAGGATGGACGGCTGAGTCAACCTTTGAGCCGGTGAGATTAGAACCGCTGAACTGCAGATAACAGTCAGCTGAAGTGGCCGGCAGTACTGCACCCTAAGCACTGCGCCACCTCGGCTCTGCTTGTCTGTAGTGATAGCTACGTGGATGTAGGTCCTGTGCGTTGCTTGGCTAAAAATAAAAATAAAAATTAAGAATTAAAGATAGTGAACTGGGAGGGAGTCAATTTTATGGTCAAAAATGAAGTGCTATCGGTGACCTATGCCAACAACCTCTGAGTTCCTACCTGAGAAAGTCAGATGAATCAATTGAGAACAACCGAGAGATTTATCCAAGGGAAATGGCTGTCCAACATAGCATTTCACAAGAATATGCAGTTAACCTTATGGATCTTCTTCAATATCAGAAGATTGATTCCAGATGGGTTCCTCAGATCCAGGGATGAGAGCTTCAAGAGGAAATCTGCCTTACATAGGATAAATGTAAGGAACTACCGTACTTCATACCATTGTGACAGCCAACAAAACAGAGGCTCATCGTTATTACCCAGAAATGAAGCATCCAAAAAGCTTCACTTATTTGGGGGGGGGGGAAGCATTCAAACCCCAGCTTTGGCAGACAGGCACATGGTTACATTTTTTTGGCATGCAGATGTGGTTATTTGACTGGATTTCTTTGAATCCGGAGCCGTTATCCACTCAGAATGGTTTAGTGCAACACTCAAAATGTTACAACAATGATTAAGCAGGAGTTTGGAAGCATCCGAAATACATTTTATTGCTATATGGCCTCGCAGCTTATGAGCCATCCAAGAGGCGACTGTGAAATATGGATCTGTCTTACCCATCTGACATACAGGCCAGATGTGGTCCCTGGTATTTCATCGTTCCCACGGAATGAAGGATTACCTTCATGGGCATCTGTTCTGTTCCCCCCTCCATCCGGTGAGTAACGCCGACACAAGCTTACTGTTAGCCACGCTTTATTCACAGTAATTACTCACAGAGAAGACGTTGGCAGCAACCCAGACTCCCACAGATAAGAGATACAATACGCACAAGAGCTTCTCCAGCTTGGTATAAACGGTTGTGTCCTGCAAAAGGTCTCCTCCCAAAGTCTCTTCTTATATACTCTCTTGGGAGGAGCCAAACCACAACCACCTGGGCTTGCTTATCTCTTATGAGTCCGTCTCTGTAATTGCTGCCTCCGTTTCTCCGCCCTTCTCTGCCTGGCGTCAGGTGATCTTCACCACTGCTCCAGTGCCTGACATCAGGGACAAACTCCCTTTGATCTTCACCATTGCTCCATGCCTGAGGCTCCTCCTGGTGGCCAACCAGCCTCTTTGGTCCCTGCTCGGAGTCTGAACCCTGCCCAGGGTCCTCCACATCTTCCAGAGCCGACTCCTAGGGTCCCTCGCTTTCAGAGTCCGTCGGCAGCTCAACGGCTCCTGCTGGGCCACAACAGGCATCTATTTCACCCAGAGGAAGAGGTGGAAGACATAAGCATGGAATTATTTAGCGATTCCCTGCCCAGGGAATGGTGGCAATTGTGTGGACAAATACGGTAAATACAAGTAACAAAAGAATTATTTCCTGTTTCATTTATTATAATATACTTATTTAAATCAGAGTTATGGAGATGGAGGCATTACTTCTCCTTCAATTCTCACAGAAAACTTTGGGAATGATTCAGTACTGGATTAAGTAAAGAGCATCAAGGACGTTGGTCGTCCTCTAGATTGCTTTGCGTGTTTGTGGATCGATGTATAAAAAGTGCTTGTGGTCATTTGAAGATGGTTGAAAATGTGGATGTCGTGTTTGGCTGGTTTCATTAACCCTCTGGAACCTGACAGTGGGTGTATGGATATTTTTCTATGCAGAAAACGTGGCTTGGCTGACAAGCCAAATAATTTGTAGGGGATGTTACGTATTGAGTGGAGCAACAAGAAGTATTTTTTTTTATATTCAAAAGTTTTATTTATTTTAAAACAAACATTTCATTCCTCAATCAGTAAGACATCAAAGTACAATTTTTTGTATGTCAAAATAATTCTAGTTTACCGCCAAATTCTTGTCTAGCCTAATGCATACCCCTCCCTCCCTCCACCCTCCCCCCAACCCCCCACACCCTCCCCCCCGACTTCCCAGAACCCGTACACGGTATGGATTTTTAACAAACACAGTCTAAAATCTGTTGAAAAAAAGAAATAAAGAAATTAATGACATTCTACATTGACCTTAGCTTCTTCTTGCTGACCTAACTTTAAACAATTTAAATCATTTCTGATCTTAAGCATAGGCTAACTGGAATTTCTTGGTCCCGTATTTATTTTGTATATAGTCAATCCATTTTTTCCAGTCTCGTTTATATCTCTCACTTGAGTGATCTTTAAGATATGCCGATATTTTAGCCATCTCGGCTAAATTTGTAACTTTCAATGTCCATTCTTGAGTTGTAGGCAAGTCTTCCTTCTTCCAGTATTGCGCCACCAACAGTCTTGCTGCCGTTATTAGGTGCAGAATCAAGTTAGTCTCTACCACTGTAAAGTCAGTACATATACCTAGTAAGAATAACTGAGGAGTAAACTTTATCCTTCGAGCAACAAGAAGTATTAATTGGAAATTATTGCATAAAAGACCCAGGTAGTTGTGTTTGATAGAGGGGGAAAAAATGAGTGAACCGTTAGAAGTTCTAGGTCACAGTTGAGAGCTGAATCCACTTGTGAAATGTTTGCACCTTGGCATGTTCTTGATTGCAACTGAAACACAGAGGGGAGGAATTTTAAGATGTGCAAGTAATAGTAGGAGAGCAGGCTGTTGAAGGTATTTGGGAGAAGCATGGTAGAACACGGAGAGGAGGTCAAGAGAGAATCAGTTTTGAATGAACTGTGTCTTGAGGACAAAAATGAGGGACCAATGAAAAGTAAAACTGAGGCAGTTTAATGGTCTGGGGAGAATGAATGGGAATGGAATGGCCAAACAAACACACAAAGAAAGGGGAAAGGCCTCGAGAAGTTTAAAGAATATAAATCAATGTTTGAAGTAGATGATGGATGCATGAAGCAAGCAAGGATGGAAAGAAAGGCATTGTGAACGGGGCTGGAACAAAATAACTTGCTTTAATAAAGCTTGCTTTATTTCTTGCCCTCCCCCAGCCTCCCCAACTGCAAATAAATAAAGAGATGTTCTTTGTTGGGTGATCCTGTTGGGGTTAGGGCTTTGGTTCTCATCCTGTGCTGGGGCCTGTTTGAACTGTACAAAGAGCTCACACCTTTCTCCTTAGGACGGGAGTGGGGTGGGGGGGATGAAACATGACTGGTCTTGATTTACAGGGCATGGAAAGATCCCAGCTAAAGGGCAGTTCTTTTATGAAAGCATTAGAATTGTGCCAAGGGAAATGAGCTATATACTTTCTGCAAGCATTCCTCAACACATTTCAAATTGTTTAAGTTGTTGTGTTAAACTGTGCTGTTGTTTTTATATATGCCTGTTTTACCTGATTGATTTATTGTTCACCACCAGAGTCAGGCCTGAGAGATGGGCAGCTATATAAATTTAATTAATAAATCGATCTCCAAAAGGGTTCCTCTGATGAACATGAAACAACTGATGGTTATGCTATTTCCATAGCGTATCAATAGTAATTGTCTATAGAGATTCTCAGTCACCCAGGTCATGGTTGTTCCAAAGGTGCTTTTTCAAGAGGCAACTTAACTTTTTTTGAAGATGTTTCTTGGATGAGAAGTGAAACACCTTCAAAGAAAAACCAGAAAGTGCCCTTGGCACATTATCATTGGCATCTTTCAGTCTCAAAAGACTATGGCATCATGCTCTGGAAAGAGGTCTTACGCCCTAAATGGCATCGGACCTGGGTACCTGAGAGACCGCCTCCTGCCGATTACCTCCCATAGACCGATTAGATCTCACAGGTTAGGTCTCCTCCGGATTCCATCTGCCAGCCAATGTCGGCTGGCGACTCCCCAGGGGAGAGCCTTCTCTGTTGCAGCTCCAGCCCTCTGGAATGACCTCCCCGTGGAGATCCGGACCCTTACTACCCTCCCGGCCTTTCGCAAAGCCACCAAGTCCTGGCTGCTTCAGCAGGCCGGGGGGCTTGTGAAACATCCAGCCCCACGGAAACTGTGAATGTTGCGTATTTTAAAGTGTTGTTTTTGTCTATTTATCCCCCTTCCCTTGTTTATTGTGAGCCGCCCGGAGTCCTTCGGGAGTGGGCGGCATACAAGACAAATAAACTAAACTAAACTTAACTGCTGTGGCTAAAAAGCCCAATTCAGGAGTGGCAATCCCTTCCACACTGAGGGCAGACACATTCTGATCCCTGCCCAGCTCCCAGTTTTCGCTGGTTCTGGGACTGCCTCTTTGCCTCAGCCTGCCGAACAAGCATCTCTTTGAATTGGAGGAGGCCATGCTAGGTCTTTAGCTTCCAAGCTGAACTATTAAAGGTCAAGTTTTCCCAGCTTGTTAATATCCATTCCCATGTCCTTTAGATCCCTCTTACAGATATCCTTATATCCCAGCTGTGATCTCCCGCTGGGGTGCTTTCCCTGCACTAATTCTCCATACAAGAGATCGTTCGGAATCCGACCATCAGCCATTCTCACGACATGCCCAAGCTGGCGTAGGCATCGCTGTTTCAATAGTGTATCCTTGGGGCATTAATGGTAACGGTATATGAAATGAAGGGTTTATGTTGACCCTTTAAACGTGTCGTGTATTATATTTTACTGAGCCTAATCTCCAGGAATTGTAGATTCAGTCAGAAAAATCAAAGAGGAGTGAGTTCCTTCAGCCAATGTCCAAATGTTTCTGAAAATTGGCACTCGTATCACTGGATGACCTATGGCAGGAGATCTCCTCTGGGGATCCACTTGAATCTGCTGCAAGCACTCAGCAGCCGTGATCAACTGTAACGAGGAGGTGCTGAACAAAAGCTTTTGATGTACAACCCATGGAGCTAGTGGAGTGGTGCAGCAGAATATATTTTAAAAGCAAAGTGAAATGAGTTAAGAACTCAACAATTCCCTCCCCCCAAAAAATGTAGAAGTAAAAACTGGCCTGAGAGAAGCTGCCAATTACCTCCAATAGACCGATCAGATCCCACAGATTAGGCCTCCTCCGAATTCCATCCGCCAGCCAATGCCGACTGGCGACTACCCGGAGGAGAGCCTTCTCTGTGGCTGCTCCGACCCTCTGGAACGAGCTCCCCGTGGAGATTCGAACCCTCACCACCCTCCAGGCCTTCCGCAAAGCCCTTAAAACCTGGCTGTTCCAACAGGCCTGGGGCTAAAGAGCTTTGCCCCCCTTCTCGAATGGTATGACTGCTGTGTGTTTTTAAATTTTGTATTGTTATGTTTGTCCTTTTATCCCCCTGTCTGTACCTCCTTCCCTGACTGAATTGTGAGCCGCCCTGAGTCCCCTTCGGGGAAAAGGGCGGCATATAAATGTAATAAATCCAATCCAATCCAATACGAGAGTCAGATGAAGCCCACTCCATCCTAGAACAGGCCTTTTATCCCCCTAACGCAAACTTCTGGGTGCTATTCAATCCCTACCCCAGGCGTCATAAGAATTGAGCTCCTAATTAGGTCGGTCTGCTTCCTGAGTGACCCCTACTATTAAATTTTTTTTAAAAAAATGAAATACTATTATATTTCAAAAACCAACCGGAAATAAAACCTGGTAATTTGCTTCTCTCTTGCATGTTTCCAACAGCCATCCCCTCTTGATCCAGATTCACCCTCTTGGCTTTCCATCTCTTCCAATCATCCCACCCCCTCCTGTCGTCTATTCCTTATCCTTTCCTGCATGATCCCGAGCTGTACTGCAGAGCTCAGGGGTCCTCCTGGCCCCCTTTCATCCAGATCCTGCTCTAACATTCTGCATTCTATCATGGGTTCCTTCTCTTCTTGCAGCCAAGCTAAACCAACCAATCCTTGCCGCCATCTTTTTTTTCCTCCCATGCTGTTGATTTCTTCCCTCGGCAACCAATCGTTCTTCCTACTCTGCCATCACTTCAATTGGAGCCATGTGGAACATTCGGGGGAAGGAGTTGGTGACAGCAATGGTTAGACCTGTGGACAGTAGGGATACTCTTAGAGCTGTCTGCTACAAACCTTATTTATCTGCCCAGACTTTCTAATGTTTACTGCATGGATACTAGCAGGCCTCTGCAGCCTACTGATATTCCAGATTCTGTCGCTGCTAAGGTGCATTTGCAACCACTGATCAGGGACTGTAAGAAAGGGATGTTTTTCAAGTAGACCTTTAACTAAAATAACAGAGGCTCTCTCAGCTATTATTAAGTCAGTGAATGACATGGGGCAGTTGCAAAATCAGCCACTTTTGCTGGCCAAGCAGATCTCCAGCCGAATGCGATGATATGCAAGGGAAGCACGAGGACAGCTGCTCATCTGTCGTTACCTTGAAGGAAACATCCCGTTCTCTATAGGCAGATTCCTATTTCCAGGTGTGAAATATGAGGGAAGTCTACAGGGTCCCCACCACCATCAGAGGATTTGGGAAAACTATCAGTTCCTGGTAGAGCTTCTTTTGCTAAGCAAGCAGGGAATCAAAGCCAGAGGCGCGGATGAAGTTTACGCAGAAGAACTAATCTTTCTGTTTCTGTCTGACTAATTTCAGACAAAACAAATCCACGGAGCGTTCTCGGAACAGGGGGGCATGAACGTTTCCCAATCCGAGTCGTCCGTTCGGCTTCTCGGGGTGTGCAGGGAAGCCTCTTTGCCAAAAGGGAAGAGGCCAGGATGAAAGCCGCATCTGCCTGCACGGGCTTCCACCCATGTCGCAGCACTCTGCACGTGTTTCCGTGTTCTTTGCTTCTAGTCCATCTCTTGTCAGCCCTTTGAGGTGACCGAGATGACGAAACGGGGGCTGTCTTGAAATGTGCGCTATATTGCAGTTTTTAGGGTCTTCTTGTAACCGTCTTGAAAGCCTGCTAAAACGTCAGCTTCTACATAATACAGAAGGTGGAATGGTCTTGAGTTCCTTTCAGACTCCAAATGCATTTGTGACAAGGCTTGACACAGTCCTGACCTTCTTCTGAATCAAACTCGTATTCCATCACTCATATTAACCAAGGTTCTCTGCTCAAATGATGAAGTTATTAAAAATTGTGAAATCATAAAACAATGTACAAAAAGTAATGAATGAATATCTTCACACTGCAAACATTATGTATGTGTATGTGTGTGTGTATGTATGTATGTATGTATGTATGTATGTGTGTGTGTATATATATATATATATATATATGTTTTTTTATTTATAAAAAAACCACACACAAAAAAAACCCCACAAATATAACAAAGGCAACAGTAAAAATATTGGGTTTCTGTCGTGATGGACTCTTGTGACGAGCCGATTGACAGATGATGAAAGCAGTTAGCTTCCTCCCATAATTGGGGCTTACCAGGGGTTGTAAAAATCTAATATATATATATGTATGTATCAGGGGTGGGTTTCTCACCCCGTTCCAACCGGTTCGGTTGGAACGAGGCTGGTGGCGTCCTCGCGCATGCGCGCAGCGCGTGCGTGCACGCGCGCTAGCGTCTGTGCAATGCTCCAGCTGCTCCTGGAGGATCGCGCAGGCGCTGTATGCGTCCTGCGCATGCGTGGAAGCGCAGAATTCGGCAAAACCGGGTAAGGAGCGGGCGCGCGCGGGCGCGGGGGGGGGGGCTTCGCCGTTCCCGGAAGTTACTTACTTCCGGGTTCGGCGACCAACCGGATCGCGGGGACCGCCGTGAACCGGTTGAAACCCACCCCTGGTATGTATGTATGTATGTATGTATATATTAGATTGATGCCAGGGTTAAGCTTAGGCTGGCAGTGCTGCTGTGGCCTGGGCTGGTGATGAAATAGCTGCAGGAAAACAGTCAAAATCAAAGACCATCAAGAACTCAGCTACCCAAATTCGCTTTACCCATTTTATAAGAGCTTGGATTGTGTAGACAAAAACTGGGTCTGTTGTGTCGATGACCGACCTAAATTAGTTTAATTTGCATGGGAACTAATCCTACCTCCTTGTGCTTCAGGTAACCCCGTCACTGTCGGAATGAGCATCCATATTTCGAGCATTGATCAGATTTCTGAAGTGAATATGGTGAGTATAAATGACAATAACAAAATCATTCTTTGGGGGAATTCCATCTCACACAACCAATTGAGGAAACCCAATTTGAATTGAACAGAGAGGCATTCATGGTCTCCCTGGCCTCACTTGAAAGAGTGTTTAGCCAGAAGTGAGGTATACCAGAGCATGGGGAATGCACAAGCAGCCATTCAAACATGGGTATAGTGTATGGATTTCCAACGAACAGAATAGAACAGAATAGAACAGAATAGAACAGAATAGAGCAGAATAGAATAGAACAGAATAGAACAGAATAGATCAGAATAGAACAGAATAGAACAGAATAGAACAGAATAGAACAGAATAGAAGAGAACGACAGGGACCTTGGAGGTCTTCTAGTCTAACTCCCTGCTCAGCCAGGAAACCCTACATCACTTCAGAAAAATGCATGTCCAGTCTCTTCTTTAAAACTTCCAGTGTTGGAGCATTTGCAACTTCTGGAAGCAAGTTGTTCCACTGATTAATTGTTCTCACTATCAGTAAATTCCTCCTTAGTTCTAGACTGCTTCTCTCCTTGATGGCTTTCCACCCATTGCTTCTTGTCCTGCCCTCAGGTGCTTTGGAGAACAGCTTGATCCCCTCATCTTTGTGGCAGCCCCCCTGAGATATTGGAACACTGCTATCATGTGATATTGTATACAGAAAAATATACTATTTAATGCCATGCTTTTGACATGATAATTATTTGCAGCAAATTCTATTGGAACACTGCTATCATGTGATATTGGAAGACTGCTATCATGTGATATTGTATACAGGAATATATACTATTTAATGCCATGCTTTTGACGTGATAATTATTTGCAGCAAATTCTATTTTATCCTGATGTCAAATCTCATACAGGAAAAGACTTTTGAAATATGATAGGAAAAACCCATCTTCAGTTAACAAACGGTCTTGCATTGTGTTGACAGCCTATGGAGTACTAACCTTTCCCTTCACCCCATTGCTCCCTGCTCTTGTGAAAAGTTTTTGCGCTGAACTGTGGAGACTTGTTAGAATCTACCATCCTCTGGGTGAGGCTAGAATAGATGAGAAAGCTCCATCTTGTAAATTCGGTGGAAAGCTTTGCATGCTTCTGTCAATGGAGGCCTTCTCCACTGGGTATCCACAAGCAGAGGATACAAGCCTGAAGCAGGTAGTTAGAAGTCCTATTCATTCTGCATTGAGATTTTCTGAAAAATTTCCATGGATATCTATGGGACTAGAAATAATACTTTTAAGAGCCGAGGTGGCGCAGTGGTTAGGGTGCAGTACTGCAGGCCACTTCAGCTGACTGTTATCTGCAGTTCAGCGGTTCTAATCTCACCGGCTCAAGGTTGACTCAGCCTTCCATCCTTCCGAGGTTGGTGAAATGAGGACTCAGACTGTGGGGGCGATATGCTGACTCTGTAAACCGCTGAAAGAGAGGGCTGAAAGCCCTATGAAGCGGTATATAAGTCTAACTGCTATTGCTGTTGCTATTGCTATTTTTACCTACTGATATGAGAATGTGTTGATCACCTTTTCTTGACTCGGATGTCCTTTAAAAGCTAGATAAAACTCTGCACGTTTTCTCTGATCTTCCTAATTTATATTAGAAAGGAATCGGGACTAGTCATACTTTTTACAGACTGGTCCCTAGATTCCAGTCCCAGGAAGATGTGGAAGTCCAAATTCTGACACTTGCCTAACACAGCAGTCGTTATAATGTATTTAGGGACTGAGTCTGAAAATTAATTATTATGCAGATTGAAAATGTGGAATCCCTTCCCCTTCCACCTGTATTTGTATCTAATTCCATCACGGGTGTGAGTATTAACAAAGAACAGTTTTTAAAGCCTTAATCTTAATTGGTTTGAGAAAAAATATTTACAAGTTTAGATCCAGCTAATAAGGCGGAAGTTATTGGTTGATGGAAGAGGTATGTTTTTTTTAAATGATGTTAGATGCTAATGTGATGGACTTGTCTTTTATGGACTATTATAGTGGACACTGAAAACCCACCACACTCCAAAAGGGAAATTCTGCAACTTCTTATTGATTGCTAAGTAATTCATTCTATGACCAGATCCACTGAGAACGAGCACAAGTTCATTCTAGGCACGGTGGTTGCAATGGTAGGAGAAGAGCTGGTGAATGTCTTTGCTGTGATTTATTTTGAATGGAACAGTTCCTTCACTGGGGCAAAACAGGTTAAAACCTTTCATTTGAATGGGAGAGCCTCGCTTGTCTTTTTTAAAAGTGAAGGACACCTTTTTAAAGGCGAAGACACTTCCACAAAATAATGGGATGTTCAGTTGAGAGAGATGCCAGTCAGAAGTCGCTCCATAACTAGGTAGGGTTGACCCAGAATCTTCCTGAAATGAGAAACAGTGAGGAATCCAAAATGGAGTTTTGGATGAGGGGAAGAATAACAGAGTAACAAAGTTGGAAGGGACCTTGGAGGTCTTCTAGTCCAACTCTCTGCTTGAAGAGGAAACCCTATATCATTCTGGACAAATAGCTGCTCATATGCTCTTCTTAACCACAAAACCGCGTTCGACTAAAGGGCGCTCGACGAAACCGTGTAGCTGATGTCATCACAGCGCGACAACAGCGCGGAGAAAAAAGCACGCTGTAAACGCTAAATCTAAAATTAACCCCTAAACCTAACCCCCCTAAACCTAATCCTAAACCTAACCCTAAACCTAATCCTAAATCTAACCCTTAACCTAACGCTAAACCTAATCCTAACCCTTAATCTAATCCTAAACCTAACCCTAACCCTTAACCTAACCCTAAACCTAACCCTAAACCTAACCCTTACCTTAACTTGAATCGGCTTGCTTTCCAAGCGCTATTTAAAGCACCCTTCTTTCTCCGCGCTCGCTGTTGTCACCCTGTGATGACATCAGTGACGCAGTTTCATTGAGCGCGCTTTAGTCGAGCGCGGTTTTGTTGTGCCACGCTTAAAAACCTCCAGTGATGGAGTTCCCACATCTTCTGAAGGCGAGCCATACCATTAAATTGACTAATTCTTCTCACTCTTCGGAAATGGGTCCTTTGTTCTAAGTTGGATCGCTCCTTGATAAGTTTCTATCCATTCTTGTTCGACCCCCCCAAGTGCTTTGAAGCATAGGTCGACCCTCTCTTCTCTGTGACAGCCCTTCCAATGTTGGAAGACTGCTATCATGTCACCCCTAGTCCTTCTCTTCATTAGCCTAGACAAGGGGGTCAGCAACCAGTGGCTCTGGAGCCACATGTGGCTCATTCATCCCTGTCTCCGGTCGGCTCCACAATTGATAGGGCTTTTGGTTAGGACAGGTAGAGGAAAAAGGACGCCGCGCTAGGAGAAGACTCTATGGTGGGGGAACCGAACTTCAGTTGACAGAGGAAAAAGGATGCTGCGCTAGGAGAAGACTCTATGGTGGGGGAACCGGACTTCCGGTTGACAGAGGAAAAAGGACGCCGTGCTAGGAGGAGACTCTATGGTGGGGGATCCGGACTTCTGGTTGGCTCCAGAATTGAACAGGGGGCTTCCATTTAGGACCCTTTGTGGCTCTTTGAGTGTTTAAGGTTGCCGACCCCTGGCCTAAGCATAGCACCTTGTTCCTGCCATTGTTCCTTCCATGACTTAGCTTCCATGAACGTAGCTCTTCTCTGCAGAGGCTCAACTTCTTTTTGAGTTGCTGTGACTAAAAACTGGGTGCTGCCTTCCAAGCCTGGTCTAACCAAAGCGGCCTCATGCGGTACTAACTTCTCGTGTAATCTTCGTACCATCCTTCTGTTGATGCAGCCTAGGACTACGTTGGCCTTTTTTTTTTGACACTAGTGGGTGTGCGTGGTGATGCAAACACTATCTTGACTTCGCAGTGTGCGATGTCTTGTTGAAAAGACAAAAGGATGGCGTTGTGGTGTCACAATACAGCCTCCTCAGTGCAAATGTTGTGATATTAGCCTAAAATGAGCATCTGTTCATTCTTGAAATCCTGCTTCCAGATTTAGCAGGAAGCTAAATCACATTTGCTCTAGTCTTCGTTAGGCAGGGGTGTCCAAACTGGCTGAACTTTAAGACTTGTGGATTTCCAACTCCCAGCTGGGGAATTCTGGGAGTTGAAGTCCACAAGTCTTTAAGTTCCCAAGTCCGGACACCCCTGTTGTAGGGGAAGCTCTCCTACAGAGGATTCAGAGAAGCTTCCCTCCTCTTTTCGGCATTCTGGGCTTGGCTTTTGCCTCTGGCGCCAGGTAGCCTAAAAAGAAAGCAGACGGCCATTGTAAGGTCAGCTTGGTTAACACCCTTGCTGCCTAGAGTGGCCAGCAAGATGCTCCTCCCCTCCCCAGCCCCAATTACCTCCAATAGACCGATCAGATCCCATAGATTAGGCCTCCTCCGAATTCCATCCGCCGGCCAATGCCGACTGGCGACTACCCGGAGGAGAGCCTTCTCTGTGGCTGCTCCGACCCTCTGGAACGAACTCCCCGTGGAGATTCGAACCCTCACCACCTTCCAGGCCTTCTGCAAAGCCCTTAAAACCTGGCTGTTCCGACAGGCCTGGGGCTAAGGAGCTTCTGCCCCCCCCCCCTCGAATGGTATGGTTGTTGTGTGCTTTTAAATTGTGTATTGTTCTGTTCGTCTTTTTTATCCCTTATCTGTACCCCCTTCCTTGACTTGGATTGTGAGCCGCCCTGAGTCCCCTTCGGGGAAAAGGGCGGCATATAAATGCAATAAATTCAATTCAATTCAAATTCAAGAAAGGAGTGGGCCACAAACCTTCCTATCTAGGATTCTAAGAAGGAAGTTCAAGGAAAGGAGATCCCGGGAATCTCTTCTCTAAGAATCTCTGTGCTTCTCTCCTGTAATCTTCCCCGCTGATAGTCTCTGCCATTTCTTACGGCAACAAAATCAATAGTCTAAATATACCTCGAGAAAGTGACTTCCTTGGATATGCTACATATCACTTTTGGCTAGAGCAAAAGAGGAAATGCCTTGGGCTGCATATATAAAGCACCCATCATAGTTCATATGCATTAACCCTATACAATCCCAGGACCTCAGTAAAAAGCTGCTTCAAATTGCCGCAGGAATTCGGCTGCTGCTGAGTAATGGATGGGAGGCCACCAGGTGCAGCAGAAGTGAGGCTGGGGGGTTTATGCAGCCGGGGGGTGCCAGTTGGGCTGAGTTGCTATGGAGACAGGCTAGCTTGGATCGCTGCATGCTCCCCATCGGAGGATGCATTAATCTCACAGTGTTGCTTCAGCAGAGAAGTTCCCTGGCGAGGGGAGGATTAAAAAAAGAAGGAAACTCAAATTAATTTGGCCAAAGAGTCTATTCAATTAACCTGGCGGAATCCCTGGCCCATCATATTTCTACCCCGTAGCCCTACAACATTTTTTTGCAACAGTTCATTTAGTGACTGTTTCACTCAGCAACAGTACTGGGAAAAAAGCGACAAGACCGTTTTTTCCCCCCACACTTACGACCGTGGCATCGCACGACGAAAATCCGAACACTTAGCAACTGAGCCGTGTCTCGGGGAGTCACACCATCGGCTTTTGCAACCTTCAAGGGGGAAAGTCAGATTCACTTAACCACCACATTACCAAGTCAACAGCTGCAGTGATTCACTTAACAACGGTGGCAAGAAAGGTCGTGAGATAGAGCAAAATCCACCTAACCACTGTCTCACTTAGCAAGGGAAATTTTGTGCTCGGTTCTTGTCGTTGTAATCTGAGGTCTTCCTGTATTGGATTTCTAACCTGCGTTTTCATTCCGGGAACCAACGTCAAGGGTGCCGGCAACCTTCCTCTTTCATCCCCACAGCCTCCGCCGCCCCTCGGTGAGGCAGATTGGGCCTCACCGAGGTACCCTATGAGTTCTGGTGGTTGCGAGAACTCTTGCCACTCCATCTCTTTGTCTACCACATCACGCCGGTTCCTTATCTCTTGGAATTAGCCAGGGAGGGAAAGCACGCACCCCACCTCTCTTGTGCACAGCCTGCGCCAATGCCAAGGCTGCCACCCAGGGCTGAGAGGAGGTGGGAGAGTCCGGAGCCTCAATTCTGCCCAATTCAGTCGAGCCCCCCCCCCCCCCGCGCTTTCCCCTCTCCCAAACAAGAAGCTGCAAACTCATTTTGAAGCAACACATCATCGAGCCAGCCAACCGGGTGGCCACGCGTGCTCTTTGGGTCTCCCCGCGTTTTTGACATATCTGGGCTGCAAAACTCCCGGTGCCCGTTTTTACATGGCACAGAGCCCGGCTACTCGAAGTGCTCCCTGTGCCCTATGCTATTTACCCAGCAGTGGTGGGATTCAAATAATTTAACAACCGGTTCTCTGCCCTAATGATTTCTTCGAGCAGCCAGTTCACCAAACTGCTCAGAAAGTTACCAACCGGTTCTCCCCGAAGTAGTGCCAACTGGCTGAATCCCACCACTGTTACCCAGGGTGATCTTTGGAAATGGCCGGTTCTTTGGCATGAATGAGAGGATGTAGTAGCAGTACAGCATGACAGGTCCATTGGGTTGGGTAGATGCCCCTGTTTATGTTTAGAGTTAGATTTATTCCCCACCTCTTCTCCGAGGGTTGTAGGCAATTTGTACAGGGGGGGAGCCCCTGTACAATAGCCAAGGTGGCGCAGTGGTTAAATGCAGCACTGCAGGCTACTTCAGCTGACTGCAGTTCTGCAGTTCGGCGGTTCAAATCTCACCGGCTCAGGGTTGACTCAGCCTTCCATCCTTCCGAGGTGGGTAAAATGGGGACCCGGATTGTTGTTGGGGGCGATATGCTGACTCTGTAAACCGCTTAGAGAGGGCTGAAAGCCCTATGAAGCGGTATATAAGTCTAACTGCTATTGCTACTGCTATTGCTATATCCCCAAGAGTCCCTCTGTGGGGCAGGGCAGAAGTCCAAAGTCCCCCGGGGAATTTCAATGGCTAAGGGAGACATGAGCCTGGCTCTCCCTGGGGCTAGTCCAGCACCACCACCACCACCACTCTACCACGCTTAGCAACATGATGGTCTACTGAGAGTTAGTAGCAGCCAGTTGTTAAAACTCCTTACTGCCGCTCTTAAGTATTCTTCTTACATAAGAAAGGAGCACACGTGAACATGCTTGGAAGTGCTGATGCTGTACTGCTTGGTTCCACCACAAAACCGCGTTCGACTAAACCGCGCTCGACGAAACCGCGTAGCTGACGTTATCAACAGGGTGACAACAGCGCGGAGACAGATGCACACTGTAAACGCTAAACCTAAAATTAACCCCTAAACCTAAACCTAACCCCCCTAAACCTAACCCTAAACCTAACCCTAAACCTAATCCTAACCCTAAACCTAACCCTAACCCTTAACCTAACCCTAAACCTAACCCTAACCCTAACCCTAACCCTAACCCTTAACCTAACCCTAAACCTAACCCTAACCCTAACCCTAACCCTTAACCTAACCCTAAAGCTAACCCTAAAGCTAACCCTAAAGCTAACCCTTACCTTAAGTTGAATCGGCTTGCTTTCAAAGCGCTATTTAAAGTACCCTTCTTTCTCCACGCTCGCTGTTGTCGCCCTGTTGATGACGTCAGCGATGCGGTTTAATCGGGCGCGGCTTAGTCGAGCGCGGTTTTGTCGTGCCACGGTACTGCTTTCCCTGGGACTGTTGTGGCCCACCAGCGGTCAGCAGAGCTGGCAGCAGATTCAGACAGTGAGGAAGTTGGGGAGGAACCTGGGCCAGTCCTGGAGTCTGGGAAAGGTTCTGATGAGGGCTCTGTGTTGGAGGCAGAGAGGGGGCCAGGGCCGTATGCCAGTTATCAGCTGCCTTCAGAGTCAGACATCAGTGAGGCAGACAAACAGCTGGAGCCTGTTCCCAGTGTGCACATGCGCAGAGTGGCCAGGCGAAGGGAGCAGCTAAGGAACAAGGGTCGACTTGGGAGTAAGGCCAGAGGTGGACGATGAATGGGCCCTCCCAGAGGAAATAAAAGAGGAGCGAAAGGGGAGTGGAGTTTGCAGGAGACAATCAGTTCGCTTCATTGGCTCGTGACTCTCCCAGACTCTTGGCCAAGCCTTGCAGATCTTGGCCTGGCAGCTCTCCAAGCCAGATAAGGTCGGTGACTGTAAATCCTCCCTTGAAAGACTTGGCTGGATGTGAATGAGTGGAATTCACAGTCAATTAATAAAAGGGGTTTTTGTCGGGACCAGGAGTTGGCTTCATGCCCTCAGGAAGCCTCGGTCAGAACAGGGATGTATTTTGTGCTGCAGAGCATGTCTGGAAGACAAAGGGGTCCTGGATAGAAGAAATTCAGAGGGTGTGTGTGTGTTTGTGTGTGTGTGTACAAGTGCCCCTAGGAACTGTTCCCCTATAGGAGCAGTCAGATCAGAAAACAGGCCTCCCTCTGATAGGAGCCCGGAGGCAGCCAGGGAGCTCTGCTGGAATAAGACACTCTAAATGCATTTCTGATTTCCTCCTTCCTCTTTCTTTTGTTCCTGCCTGCCAAGTGTGAGGAAGGGGAGGCTTGGCGAAGGGAGGGGAGCACTTAGGATTCCAAGACAATAAGGCGTTGCTATGCAACAGGACAAAGGGATGCAATAAGATTATGCAGCCCCTTTCTTGTTAGGTGGCCCTAGGAGAGGCTTATGCACCTTCATCCTTGGAGTACCACCACTTCCTTCCGTGCGGAAGGCTTGGCCTTCATCTGGAGCCTTCAGATGCAGCCGGCATTTCCCTGGAACGTTCTCCGGGTTCTTTCCAGCAGCTCTGCATTCCCATCTCTCGTCACTTCTTTCTTACCATCGTTTACACAGAATCGTTTGGTTTTTTTTCATGCCTCTGATTGGCACTAATTCCAAGATTAATTAAGTTTTAATCGCACTGCATTTTGGAAATTATTCTCTTTACTATGTTCTAAGCAGGACTTAAAGCAAAAGCCTTCTCCTCTTCTTCCTCCGACAAAAAATGCAGATCCTATTTCTATCCAGGAAAGGAATTGAGCCTTTGGGCAGGCCAGAATCTGGGTGAACCCCCACCCCATCCCCACCCCAGGGGTGGGTTTCAAAAAATTTTGGAACCTCTTCTGTAGGTGTGGCCTGCTTTCCGGGTCCACTGGTGGAACCTCTTCTAACCAGTTCGGTAGATTTGACGAACCGGTCCTACCGAACCGGTGCGAACCGGTAGGAACGCACCTCTGCCCCCACCCACAAGAGACTGAAGTGCAAGCAGCACTAAAGGGGACAGACACCGAGGGGGACGCACAAGTTGCTTAATCAGGGCAATAAACAATCCCACAGCTGCTTTTGTGCAGAGAAGAGGTCACACTTACTGTTGTTGTTTTTTAAATGGCAGGTTTGCCCCGCTTTTTGTTCCATCAAGTTGGTGTCATCTTTCGGCGACCACACAGATTTGTTCTAGTATGATCATTCCCCAAGCATTCCCCTTCAGTTCTTCAAACATGCACACATTGGTGCTATAATCTATCTACCTGCTCCTGGCTGTCTTGGTTATTTCTGCTTTTTCCTGGATCACATACTTCTCAAGGGAGCTAGATCTTTACCAGGCCCAAAATATGTTGGTTTGGTTTGGAAAAAATAATAATCAAGCAGTGCGCACCTAGAAATGAGAAACCAGTAGCCAGCATGGGTTTATCAAAACGAGGTCGGGCCAGACAAACCTTCCCACCTTATTTGACAGAGGGACTAAATTAGTGGATCAGGGAAATGCTGTAGACAGAGTTTACCTTCATTTCAATAAGGCAATGGATAAAATAGCCAACTTCTTAGCAAAACAGCCAACAGCTTTTAAATTGTGTATTGTTCTGTTCGTCTTTTTTATCCCTTATCTGTACCCCTTTCCCTGACTTGGATTGTGAGCCACCCTGAGTCCCCTTCGGGGAAAAGGGCAGCATATAAATGCAATAAATTCACATTCAAGTTCAAATAGAAGACCGTGGGATAGGCAGCATCACTACTAACTGGCTAACCAACTGCACTCAATGGTAGTCTTCAATGGAACTAGATCTACCTGGAGAAACGCATTCGGTGGAATACATCAGGAGTCTGTCTTGGACCCCCTCTTCAATTTCTTCATAAATGATATAGATAGAAGTGGAACTCATCAAATTTGCAGAGGACACCACTTAAATATGAGTCAACAGTTGCTACAGCCAACTGTAAAACAAAACAACAATGTAGTCCTAGCTTGCATCAACGGAGGGATAGTTTCATGATCTTGTGAAGTGAGAGTATCACTTTATACTGCAACGGTGAGATCACATTTGGAATACTGCATCCACCTCTGGTCTCTGAGATACAAAAACAATGTTGAGACCCTAGAAAGAGCGCAGAGGAGGCCAACAAAGATGATCAGGGATCTGGAGGCTAAACCGTAGGAGAAACAAGCGAGAGGACCAGATATGGCTAGTCGAACGAAGAGAGAGGGATGATATGATAGCAGTCTTCCATTACTTGATCGGCTGTCAAGAGAAGAAGGGGTCAAACTATTGAGGGCAGGACAAGAAGTAATAGGTGGTAGGTCATCAAAGAGACATCCGACCTAGAATTAAGGAGAATTTTCCTGATAGTAAAACAATCAGTGGAATAATTTATCTCCAGAAGTTGGGGGCATTTCATCACTGGAGGTTTCCAAGCACAGACCAGGCAACCATTTGTTCAGAATGGTATGGGGTCCCCTGCTTAAGTAAGGGGCTGGACTAGAAGAGCTCCAAGTTCCCTTCCAATCCTATTATTCTAGGTTTCATGTCTTTCTCAGATAATTCAGTTGCCATCAGATACCCTGATATTCCCTGTGCTGCTGCTTAGAAAAGACAGAATAGAATGACAGTGTTGGAAGGAACCTTATCGATCCTCTAGTCCAACCCGTTGCTCAAGCAGGAGATCATGTACAATTTCCGACAGGTGATCAGTCTCTTCTCGAAAGCATCCAGTGATGAAGCACTCAGAAGATCCAAAGGCAACGTCTGTTCCCTGGCTTGATTGTGCTCACTGTCAGAAAATGCCTCCTTATTTCTAGGTTGAATCTCTCCTCAATCAGTTTCCATTCATTATTCCTTGTCTGGCCTTCGGGTGCTTTGGAAAATAGGTTTGACCCTCCTCCCCTCTGTGGCAGCCTCTCAAATATTGGAAGGATGATCTCCTGTCTCCCCTGGTCCTTCTCTTCCCTAGACTAGCCAGGCCCAGTTCTCGCAACCGTTCGTCGTATGTTGAAGCCTCCAGTCCCCTCATCATCTTTGTTGTTCTTCTCTGCACTCTCTCGAGAGCCGTGATGGCAAACCTATGGCATGCTGCCGGAAGTGGCACGCACAGCCCTTTCTGTGGGCATGTGCACTGTCGTCACCTGGTCTTCACAGGTGCTGGAAAACAGCCTCCAAAACGGCCAAAAACCAGGTCATTTTTCAAGCTGTTTTCAGGCCGTTTTTCTGGATGTTTACAGGGTGTTTTCTAGGGTGTTTTTAAGGGCATTTTCAGGGCATTTTGGGGGGGGTCAAAAATGACCTGAGATCAGCCCAAAACCTTGCCAAAACTGGCCCAAAAAACCAGACATGCGCGCAACCACCAGTGGGTCTTCGGGTTTCCAGCACTCCTGTGCGCGCGCGCGCACACACACACACACACACACACACACACACACGCACATTCCAGTTTTGGCACTTGGTGCTGAAAAGGTTCTCCATCCCTGCTCTAGAGTCTCTTTTTATAGTGTGGTGACCAAAACCGGATGTAGCATTCTAGATGCGATCGCCATTCTTCTGACATTCCGCCCATGGATTCTCCACTTGTGTTCACAGGACTACACCATCACCATGTATTTCCAACAAAGTTGGCGAGATAAACGTCTAGCGTATAGCGATCTAGCTTTGAATCTCACCCTGGATAACCGGGTGGCTGACCAGCTCTGGCTCCCCGACACGTATTTCCTGAATGACAAGAAGTCTTTCCTGCACGGGGTAACAGTCAAGAACCGAATGATCCGGCTTCACCCAGACGGGACTGTTCTTTACGGCTTGAGGTGAGTCCGAAACAGAGCATTCCATCTGAATTCTACCCTTCATATTCTAGTGAAATGAGGAGAAAGCTGGCTTTGCGGTGGCGCGTTTGTATTGCAATTGTATTTTACGATTTTCCCGTGTAAGGTTGAGATTGTCCTGGCAACGTTTCAGCGAGGTCTCACTCGCCATCTTCAGGCTGGGTCTTGGGCTTAAAGCGTGATCGGAGCTGCCGTCTTTCTATAAATCTTGGTGTGTGTGTGTGGAGTGCTGGCTTTATTTCAGTAAGTGGAATGATTGGTTGTGTGGTTGTATCATGATTGGTAGATTGGTGCTGATTGGTGCTGGCTGTGTGTCCGCTGTTGTTTCGTGTTGTAATGGCTTGGGTGGTGGGTGGGGCTAGGGTTAGGGTTAGGCTAGTCAACAAACGAGCCGCACCCACCACCCAGGCCGTTACAACATGAAACAACAACGGAGACAAAGAACGACCTTGGGCTTCTAGAAAGGAATGTTTTATTTTGATAACAACACATTCTACTCCCTACTATTCCCTCTCCCAATTCCCCACTAATGAAACAGCATAGTAAAATAAGAGAGAGTGTGGCAGGCCAAAGATCCTAAAAGGAATACGACTGCAGGCTTGACAGGACATAATATTTTATACTTTTAAATCTTAAATTGTTCTATTTTGGTATTTAATTTTATTAATTGAATTGTGCACTGCCCAGGACCCTCTCTCTGAGGGAGACGGCAGTTAAGAAATGTGAAATATAAGCAAAGCTTCCCCCTCTCAGGCAAGATCATTGTTCTGCATTTGTCAGCTCCCACCTCAAGGACAATATGTCCAATAATTGGCACCCCACTTTAGCACCATACCAAGGTACCATTTCTGTTCTGAGCCCCTCCTCCATCCAGTAACGAAAGCCGAGACAAGCTTAACTAGAATGCACTTTAAATAGCAAGAAGCCAAAATCTCGGTGGCTGAAAGCCAAGCAAACAAACAGATAAGGATCTTGACAGCAAGTCAGACAAACCTTGCCAGCAATCCAGCCTGCCAAGTTAGTTACGTTCTCTTTAGTCAATGCGTTGACTTCTGCAAAGAGGGGCGTGTCACAAGCAGTCTTTTTTATAGTCTGGAGAGGAGCCCAATGACCATCAGCTGAGCGCAATCACCTCCTGTAATTGTGTAATTGTTCCTGACGCCGAGTAGCTCTTCGATGGCGTGCATCCAGGAACAACTCACTGCTGGCTTCTGGATCACTCTCCCTTGTCTCTTCCCCACTGGTCCAAGGCTCAGGCACCACCTGGTGGCCAACTAGTCTCTTTGCGCCCTGCTCGCAGTCGGAACCCTGTCCAGGGTCCTCCACGTCCTCCAGAGCCGATTCATAGGGCCCCTCGCTGTCGGAGTCTGGTGGCAGCTCCAACGGCTCCTGCTGGGCCACAACACGTTTCTATCTCCATTGCCACAATGAAGTAGGTGGGGCCAAAGCTTCTTGGTTACCCCAGATAAATCACTCACGTCCCAGAGCAATCAGTTCCCAGCATGGTGGCACAGCTCTTGGAGACAAGGGAAGAATAACTAAGAAGGTGGCGCTGCCCAAAAAAACCTCCTTCACTTGCTCACCGCATAGGCTGAGGGCAGCCCCAAGAAGAGACTTGCACCAGAGTAACCCCAAGGCTCCTCCATCTTCCATCAGCTGATGACCTCAACTTCTACCCCCCCCCCCTGCGCGATGGCCTTTCCCAGCTCCGCCAGCCCATCAGATTTCTGGGATTTCTCGCTTTGTAGTCCTCAACTTTACCAAAAATTTTGCTTTTCCATCGTTTGGGATCCCTCTTCTCCTGAGGTTGTGCTCCTTCTTCGGATCAAATCCACGACACGATCACACCGCATTCTTTTTGGCAGCTTTGCAGGGCACAAAGGCACTGCAAGGGGGCCTCATTCTGACTCCATGTTGCCCTCCAAAGCTCTGGAAAGGATATCCTTTGTGGCCTCCTGAACTGGTTACTTGATATTTACGATTCTGCAGCTATCTTTCTTTCTTTCTTTCTTTCTTTCTTTCTTTCTTTCTTTCTTTCTTTCTTTCTTTCCTTCCTTCTTTCCTTCCTTCCTTCTTTCCTTCTTTCCTTCCTTCCTTCCTTCCTTCCTTCCTTCCTTCTTTCTTTCTTTCTTTCTTTCTTTCTTTCTTTCTTTTTGTGTGGTGGTGGTCAAATGCAATTGTATAACTTGTTTATGTAATTTGGATGATTTGAGGGGTTTAAGGCTGTGGTTGGATTGCAGAATCTTTACAGGAACGATGTTGGGCAATCAAAATGTTTGATTAGATTCGGTTTTCATGCTCCATTTGAAACTTTAGCTTTGCTTCAAGCCAACCGATCCTTTCTGAGGAGTTAAGATGTAGGCGTTTGCATTTAAAAACAATAACAACCCTATAACTAGATTTATTTCTGAGCTTCTGCCTGCCTTCTTGTAACAAACACGAGTGTCTCTTGTTCACTGACTGGATTTTCTTCTTACCAATTTCTCCCTGACCCTCGTCGCTTGTTTTGGTAGAACTGCTGGGATGGCTGCAGTGAGTCACACACATTACTTTAAACTGTGCCGTTGATGCTGTTGTGGCACAGCCGGCCTCCTCCTCTCATTCCCCCCCCCCACCTCATGTACACACCTCCCCTACACTCTCTTTTTTTTGGTTGCCATAGGAACTGCAACCCACCATGTTAACTTTCTCTTTCTCCCTTCCTTCTTTCCTTCTCCCCCACCCCCCCCACCCCCTCTGCCCAGAATCACTACCACGGCTGCTTGCATGATGGACTTAAGGAGATACCCCCTTGATGAGCAAAATTGCACTTTGGAAATTGAAAGCTGTGAGTACCAGCTTGGTCAGGAATGGGCTTCCCCCACTGAGTTTGAAGAGGAACATGGGGTGAAGGTGGCTGGGGGGCGGGGGGTGGTTTCCCTTCTTTGCCTGCCTGCCTTTGACACTTACCCTGCCACGTGACCCGTCAAAACCGCGGTCCACTAAAGCGCGCCCGATTAAAGCGCGTACCTGACGTCATCAGCAGCGCGACAAATAAAATTAAAAATAAATTAAATTAAAATAAAATTAAAGCAAGCCGATTCACATAAAGGTAAGGGTTAGGTTTAGGGTTAGGGTTAGGGTTAGGTTAAGGGTTAGGGTTAGGGTTAGGTTTAGGATTACATTAAGCGTTAGGGTTAGGTTTAGGGTTAGGTTAAGGGTTAGCGTTAGGGTTAGCGTTAGGTTAAGGGTTAGGGTTAGGTTTAGGGTTACGTTAAGCGTTAGGGTTAGGTTTAGGGTTAGGTTAAGGGTTAGCGTTAGGGTTAGGGTTAGTGTTAGGTTAAGGGTTAGGTTTAGGGTTAGGTTAAGGGTTAGGCTTAGGATTAGGTTTAGGGTTAGGTTTGGGGGGGTTAGGTTTATATTTACGCGTTAATTTTAAGTTTACCGCTCACAGCGTGCTGTTTTCGTCGCGCTGTGATGACGTCACGTACGCGCTTTCGTCGAGCGCGTTTTAGTCTACCGCGGTTTTGTGGTGGAACCACCTTGCCACTGCGGAAATGTCCTCCCTCTCTGCTTGCAGAATGCTATTTGGTCTCCTTTTCCTGCCGAGAAGTGGGTCTAAGTGGGGTTCTGATGTGGGCATCTGTCAATTTTCTACAATCGCACCTTTAAAAGGGGGGTGGGTGGGGGTTCCCCTGGAAAGTATGAGAGCTGCAACAACTTCTTCATGGGGAGAGAAACATGCTTTCTTTTTGCAGAAGAACTAGGACTTACGTTTACATTTGTGACCGCTATTAAATCCTAGTGGCACTAATATAAATCAGCGGGCACCGGGATGATGCTAACTGGTGGCCTGGGAGCCTGTGGCTCCCACATCCTCTTGACGAAAGCAATGTCCTTCTGGGTTCAGCTCCAAGTGGGGGAAAAGACACTGGAGACATGGAGGCTGCTTGGAAAGATGGTATATTGTTGGACAGGGCCACATGGCTGGAGCGCTGAACAGAAAATGTCATCACATGCCTCAATGTTGGTGGAGAAGAAGAGAAGGCTGAAGGAGGAGCTTGCAAGGCTTTTTATAACCTGTTCAGTCCCACCTCTCTGTTTCCTGTTCCTGTGTAATAAATGTATTCTGATTGGTTGTCAGACTCCCATGGGGCCATGCAGGGGGCAACTCTCTAGGCTGTGTTTTGAATCCAGGTATGGATGAGTTCTCAGATGCCATGTGGTCAGTTGAGTAAAGGGCCAATATTATCCTGCCTTTACTCCCATCCCCCCTGGGGCTGCAGTGGAGAAGTCTTTATTATGTAAAAGGGACTAGCTTGGCCTTCTCAATGGCCCATTAACAGTGGGGATGGGCAGGAAGCTACAGGCAACTATTCTGTCTTTTAAAATATATTTCTTTCTTTTCATATCCAGAGAAATATTCTGCCTTTTCAATATTTCCTAGGATATTTCATTTTTCTGGGAGAGGGCTGGGTGATAACTTCCCACACTCTGACGATTCAGAAATACTCTGCAGGCTTTGCATTGACTTCCTTCTCTGTGCTCCTCCTTTCTCCAGACGGCTACACAGTTGATGACATCGTGTTCTTTTGGCAAGGGAATAATTCAGCTGTGACAGGGATAGAGGTCCTCGAGCTGCCCCAGTTCACCATCATTGAGCAAAGGCTTGTCACCAGAGAAGTGAACTTTACCACAGGTGAGTTCTTCCTTCCTCCCCGTACAATTACTTGGGGCATCAAGGACCTTGATGGGGACACCGAACACAGCAGAGGTGGGTTCCTACCAGTTCGCACCTATTCGGTAGAACCGGTTCGTCAAATCTACCGAACCGGTTAGAAGAGGTTCCACCAGTGGACCCGGAAAGCAGGCCACACCTACAGAAGATGTTCCAAAAATTTTTTAAACCCACCAGTGGTCCTTGGATATGATTATTCTACACTATCATGCTCCTATTTATAAAACTCAGTGCCTCTGTGAAAGGTAAGGATGACTACTGCGTTTGTGGTGCAACCAGAACATTGCGTGTGTTGAAGTTGTTTTAACGCAAACCAAAGGTGCCTTTTAAAAAACAAGTTTGCATCATATTCTTATGCATGCCAGTGCTGTGTGTGAGATAATTTAAGGTGGTTCTGACAAGTGTCGTCGGCATCTTCATATCCGGTCACATGGGCGGCAAGCCACTCCCATCGAGTCACATGGGTGGCAAGCCACTCCCACAAAGGAGGCCACACCCACAGAGTAGGTTCGAACAATTTTTGAAACCCACCACTGGAGCACATGAGACAAAGACCTGGCTCCCTGGAGGAAACTTCAGAGTTGAGGACAGAAAGAAGTGACCAGCAGCAAGGGGGGACGGGCTCAGTTACATATGCCGTTGGAAGTCCTGAGGACCAAGGGAGGGGCAGATCAGCAGGGAGGACATCATGTGATATGTAGGAGCAGACATGACTGGCTCACAATCCATTGGCCAGATGTTTTCCACTGGAGCAGAAGGGAGCAGGTAATAAGGTGCCTAACTCTTCTCCCCATTTCTTTTTTTAAAAAATTTAAAAGTTTGTTATTAAACATAAATTAAAACGTCGGACACATCCTAGCAGAATCTATGCCATACACGCTAAGATATTCAGTTATACATTATAGCCACCCTGTTTTTTTTTAACATTTGATCCATACCCTATTAACAAAAAGGGAAAAAATAACCTATTTCCAGCCGTGTTGGTTTGTGTTTATCTTGTAGATTCTCGCATGTATCATTTCATACATAATTCTAGTCTCCTTTCTATGGATCTTGGCTCAGGCCTTTTATATTCCAACCATCGATAAAATTTATCCCAGATCTTATAATATTCTGATTCACCTTTATTCTTCAATTCCCACGTCAATTTATCCGTTTCAGCGCAGATCAAAATTTTCCTAATTATTTCCCCTTCTTGTGGAGTTTCCCTGTTTTTCCAACTTTGGATGAAGACCAATTTTTAAAATATATTTTTATTATTTTTACATTTAAAACAATGCAGTACCGCGAAGTCGAAGTGACCATACATTCACATTATATACAACTAGTCTCAACCATTAACAATTAGCCTACTTAATACATTGTCTATCCTTCTGTCCAATCACAATATATACAGTTTGTTCCAGCCTTGTCACTTGTCTTATAGCAATATAGCAATAGCAGTAGACTTATATACCGCTTCATAGGCCTTTCAGGCCTCTCTAAGCGGTTTACAGAGAGTCAGCATATTGCCCCCAACAATCTGGGTCCTCATTTTACCCACCTCGGAAGGATGGAAGGCTGAGTCAACCCTGAGCCGGTGAGATTTGAACCGCTGACCTGCTGATCTAGCAGTAGCCTGCAGTGCTGCATTTAACCACTGCGCCACCTCGGCTCTTATCAATCATAAAATCTGTTCCAGACTTCAAAATATTCTCATTCCCCTTTATTTTTAAGTTCAAGAGTGAGCCTATCTGCTTCCGCATAGGCCAAAACTTTTCTGGTTATATCTAGCTCTGATGGTGTATTTTCTTTTTTCCAATATGGTGCATAAGTTATGCGCGCCACAGTTAGTATATGTATAATTAGATAAAGTGTATCTTTCTTAAACCCCTCCGGTATTATGCCTAGGAGAAAAATTTTCTGGTTTAAACAAAATTTGGTCTCTCGCCATTTGTTCTAATCATGATTGAATCATTTTCCAATATTTTTTGGCCTCATTGCATGTCCACCACATATGATAAAAAGTGCCTGGTGTTTTTTTTACACTTCCAACAATTTGGGGCCAGATTTTTAAACATTTCGGAGAGCCGTGCTGGGAGGAGATGCCATCTGTAGAACATCTTGTAAAGATTTTCTTTATACGCCGTAGCCATTGTTAGTTTCCGATTCTGAGTTTCCCACTCAGCCAATTCCACATTATAACCAAAACTTTTCGCCCAGGCGACCATAGTTTCTTTGACATGTTCCTCCTCTAGCTTATGTTCCAACAAAAATCTATACAACACTTTAATCAGCCTGTTTTCTGTCTGTATCAAAAGTTTATCTAATATTGTGTAATCTTTGGCAATATCTTCCTTCTTCCTATCCTGTGCAAACCTTGATTGTATCTGTAAATAGGACCACCATTCTACTTGTACCCCTTGTGATGCCAAATCTAATCTAGTTTTAATCTCCCCCTGTCTGTTCAATAACTCTTTATATGTAACAATATTTTCCATATTAATTAAATTTGGGTGTATGTATGCTTCCATCGTAGATAGCCAAATGGGTGTTTTGGTATAGTGGTCGTGTTTAATTTTGTTCCATATTAATAACAGGGACTGTCTGAGGCAAAGACCATTCTCGCTGCCGTGATAATATGTATAGTTAGAAGGAGAACCCCCTTGTTGTATTTCTTGTTTATAATTCCCAAGAGAAATAGTTCCGGTGTGAATTCTATTTCCTCTTCGGTTATCTCGATCAATCACTTTTGGATATTCTGCCAGGATATTTCGGCTTTTTGGACACGACCACCACATATGGTAGTACGTGCCTGGTTCTTGGTCACATTTCCAGTGGTTTGGCGATGAACTTCTAAACATTTTGGCGATTCTTGCGGGAGGAAGGTGCCACCTATAAAACATCTTATAGATGTTTTACTTTTCCTCTTCTTCCCATTTCTGATTGCATGTGCTTCTCTTAACGTGCTCTTCATGGGGCTGCCCTTGAAGAGTGTTCGAAGACTTCAGCTTGTCCAGAATGCAGCCGCGCGAGCGATTGTGGGTGCGCCTCGGTACACCCACGTCACACCTATCCTCTGCGAGCTGCACTGGCTGCCCATTGGTCTCCAGACACGCTTCAAGGTGCTAGTTGTTACTTTTAAAGCCCTACATGGTATCGGACCTGGTTACTTGAGAGACCGCCTCCTGCCAATCACCTCCCAAAGACCTATTAGATCCCACAGACTAGGCCTCCTCCATCTGCCGGCCAATGTCGGCTGGCAACTCCCCGGGGGAGGGCCTTCTCTGTGGCTGCTCCGGCCCTCTGGAACGATCTCCCCGTTGAGATCCGGACCCTTACTACCCTTCCGGCCTTCCGCAAAGCAACTAAGACCTGGCTGTTATGGCAGGCCTGGGGCTGTTGAATTTTCCAGCCCCATCCAAGGTCACGACTGTTGTTGTTTTTTAAATTGTTGTCTTTTATTTTTATTTTTGTACCCCCTCCCCTTCTGATTGTTAGCCGCCCTGAGTCTTCCGGGAATAGGGCGGCATACAAACCAAATAAAACCTTAAACCTTAAACGTCTTTCTGTTGGTTCTGCTTCGTAGTATACAATATATAGGTTCTCATCTTGGATTTTGTCTGCTGCGTTCCCTGAAAGTAGAGGGAGGCTGCCTATGGATGTCGGCAAGTTCCAAAAAGCATTTGGATGTGGCTCAATTAGCCCACCAAGTGTGAATGCTTATGAGTAATCTGTGAAGTGGGGGTGGGGGGGGGGGAAATGAATCAATGAATGAGCCTATCGCCCCTCAAGTTTCTGGTGGTGCAGTGGTTAGCGCGCAGTACTGCAAGCTAACTCACTGTTCATTCCAGCAGTTGGATTCTGAAGGTTGACTCAGCCTTCCGTCCTTCCAAAGGGAGGTGGGTAAAATAAGGACCCAGATTGTTAGGGGCAATATGCTAAACTCTTTAGAGAGGGCTGTAAAGCACTGTGAAGCGGTATATAAGTCTGCTGTTGCTGTCAGCTTTCGCTGCTGTTTGGGAGAAGCTGAGGCTGTCTTTGGAGCGGAGGGGGTGAGCTGCATTTCTGCCCAGCTGCAATTGTCCTTCCCAAATGCAGCTTCATTTTGTCACCGACCTTGACTAGATAAGCATTTGGGCCCCTTTAGGTTAGATAGAATATACTACAGTTGCATTGAAGACTGAGAGATCTGTTTAGCTGAAGCAATTTTTCGTAACCTTCCCATTTGATCAGTGGTGGGTTTCAAAAATTGTTCGAACCTACTCTGTGGGTGTGGCCTCCTTTGTGGGAGTGGCTTGCCGCCCATGTGACTGGATGGGAGTGGCTTGCCGCCCATGTGACCGGATATGAAGATGCCGACGACACTTGTCGGAACCACCTTAAATTACCTCACACACAGCACTGGCATGCATAAGAATAGGATGTAAACTTGTTTTTTTAAAAGGCATCTTTGGTTTGCATTAAAACAACTTCAACACACGCAATGTTCTGATTGCACCACAAACGCAGTAGTCATCCTTACCTTTCACAGAGGCACTGAGTTTTATAAATATGAACCTGATAGTGTAGAATAATCATATCTAAGGACCAGTGGTGGGTTTCAAAAATTTTTGGAACCTCTTCTGTAGGTGTAGCCTGCTTTCCGGGTCCACTGGTGGAACCTCTTCTAACAGGTTCGGTAGATTTGATGAACCGGTTCTACCGAATAGGTGCGAACTGGTAGGAATCCACCTCTGCATTTGACGCGGCCTCCTCCTTTCCCTCCCAAAGCATGCCTCTCTTGGCCACGTTAGCTTCATTGTTTATTATTTATTACTACTGTTCCTTTGCTGCCCAATTACAGTATTGTAATGTTGCAATAAATGTCATTCACCACCATCAATTAAAACCCATACTGTAAATTAATCATTAAAGTGCGCAGAGCAAAATAAAAATTAAACAACTGTTAAACAACTGTTGTTTGATTGCAAGGGCTATATTTGCAAAAGGGTTAAGTTACAACGAATACACACGCAACTCCTTTTGTCTCAGACAGATGATGGTTGTAGGGAGTAATGAAAAATGATGAGAGATAGTTAGAAAAGAGCAGATGAAAAGAGTTTTAGTTGTCCGTTGCTCTTCTGATGCTTAGTGGCACCCTTTTCTGAACAGGGATTCCCCAGAGGAGTGGTCCCTGCAGGGTTCTTTGAGACCTTTTTGGATCAGGTTGCACGCACATACACAAAAACACACAATTTGGCTGAGCATTGCAGGATTTTATAATTTGCGTGGCTGTGAAATAGATGGTTTCTGCTCTTTACACAACTGGGACCCTCATCGCTAGAAAGGGCTCTCAGGACATAGGAAGAATAATCTGTGCTTCTCCAAGCAGAACAGAAAACATCTGGATTACAACTGTCATTTTATATTGCGGCTGCTTAATTTGTCATCTAGATTTACTTACCATCTATTGGGCAGTGTACAATATTACTTTGATGTTGAGTTCCGTGCTGTGGAAAACTAGACACTTCCACTGAGATGATTTCCCAAGGTTTTCTCATTCTGCTCTTTTTCCCCCCTTGTCTATTTGATAGGTTCCTACCTTCGCTTGTCGCTCAGCTTTCGAATAAAACGGAACATCGGTTATTTCATTCTTCAGACGTACATGCCTTCTATTCTCATCACAATTCTTTCCTGGGTCTCCTTCTGGATCAATTACGATGCTTCGGCAGCTCGGGTTGCCCTAGGTAAGGTCTTCAGAGGGACATCGACTTGAGACTGAGTTGGCTCCAGCAGCAGAAATATGTTGATCACGAATGTTTCAAAAAAAATGGGAAAGTTTTCTAAAGTAGTAGCAGTAGCAGTAGACTTATATACCGCTTCATAGGGCTTTCAGCCCTCTCTAAGCGGTTTACAGAGAGTCAGCATATTGCCCCCAACAATCTGGGTCCTCATTTTACCCACCTCGGAAGGATGGAAGGCTGAGTCAACCCTGAGCCGGTGGGATTTGAACCGCTGAACTGCTGATCTAGCAGTAGCTTGCAGTGCTGCATTTAACCACTGCGCCACCTTGGCTCTTGGCTTCATCTTCACTACTAAAGGTTTGTAGTAGTAAGCTGTACCAAGGTGGCCTAGAAATGTCTGTTTTCTTTTTCACAGATTGTTTCTTGGAGATGTAAGTATATCAATGATGCTCTTTTTGGATATTCTGCCAGTATATTTTGGCTTTTGGGCACGACCACCACATATGGTAGTACATGCCTGGTTCTTGGTCACATTTCCAGTGGTTTGGCGATGAATTTACCGTATTTTTCAGAGTATAAGACGCACCTTCCCCCACAAAAAAGAGGGTGAAAATGTGGGTGCGTCTTGTACACCTCTTCTTTGTTCTTCTCTGTTGCTGCCCCGGCCCTGTGGAACGATCTCCCCGTAGAGATCCAGACCCTCACTACTCCCCCGGCCTTCCGTAAAACTGCCAAGACCTGGCTGTTCCGGCAGGCCTGGGGCTATTGATGAGTATCCAGCCCCATGCAAAGCTGTATGCATGATGTGAAATTTTTTTAATTAACTGTATTCTTATTTTTAATTTTTATATGTCTCCTATTTTGTCTGTAAGCCGCCCAGAGTCCTAGGGAGTGGGCGGCATACAAATGTCATAAATAAATAGATGATAGATAGATAGATAGATAGATAGATAGATAGATAGATAGATAGATAGATAGATAGATAGATAGATAGATAGATAGATAGATAGATAGAGATAGATAGATAGACAGACAGAGATAGATAGATAGATAGATAGATAGATAGATAGATAGATAGATAGATAGATAGATAGATAGATAGATAGATAGATAGATAGATATAGATGATAGATAGATACATAGATACATAGATAGATGATAATAGATAGATAGATAGATAGATAGATAGATGATAATAGATAGATAGATAGATAGATAGATAGATAGATAGATAGATAGATAGATAGATGATAATAGATAGATAGATAGATAGATAGATAGATAGATAGATAGATAGATAGATAGATAGAGATAGATAGATAGATAGATAGATAGATAGATAGACAGACAGACAGACAGACAGACAGACAGATAGATAGATAGATAGATAAATACACTGAATGTAGCCCCACCCACCCACCGGCCCCAACCCTTAGGCCTCTGCCTCCCAGCAATTTATCTCTTTGTAGCAAACGGGTTTGCGAGGCTTCAATAGACTATAGCAATCCCTGCAGCCTGTAACAGCTGATGATCGGGAGAAATTGAAAGTGAAACTTGCTGTTTGCTCCAGAGGCAGATTTTTCCCCCCTTGTGCTAATCAGGCTGTTTGCTGCAAGGAGGTAAGTCAACAACTATAAATGCCTATAGAGTGTTCAAATTATTAGACTTATTTTTTAAAGACTGCTTTATTCTTATTCTAGACAACTTAACAAAATGAAGACGCTTTTTAAAATAAATGCTTGATCTGAAGAGGCCCTGTGCTGTGGTTTTAAAAAGTGCTATTCTTTTAAATAGCAGAGAATAACTCTACTTCCAGAAAGCACATCAATTTTAACAGCATCTGTACAAGTATAGTTTGAAATATAACACTACAAGCAATGTATATTGTCTGTACTGTTGGTTGCAAGGAGGCAAATTGCTGAGTGACACAGGCAGATATTTCCCCCTTGTTTTCCTCCCCAAAATTTAGGTGCGTCTTATACTTTGGAGCATCCTATACTCTGAAAAATACGGTATTTCTTTTCTCTGTGCAAATTGAGAGGCTAACCCAAACAAGAAAATACTGGCTATCATTAATAAGCCATCTACCTCTAAAGGAGTCTGGCATCCAATTAATTTAAGTAAATAATGATAAACAATATTTCTCCCTCCCAATTAATTATGGGAAACAATATGACCCTACCGATTTTTAAAAATTATATCTAGTATACCCACTGAATTCCATTGTAGGTACGAATACCAATCTTCAGGGTTATTGTGTTATCTGCACAACCACTCAGTTTTGTGATAAGTAAAACCTGGGACAAATCTGATTTGGGTAAGGATAAGGGCTGGAACTACAGTTGGTCAAAATATTACTGGGACAAGAATTAAAAGAATCTGTATAAGGTAAATGTTTTTTTTTTTTAAATTAAAGTGAAATATCAGTTACATTAATATTTTTGATTGCCTTTAAAAAAAATGAATCCTGGAAATTAAATGTAAATGATCTGAACTTCAACAGTTCAGATGATTATTCATATTTTGGTTCATCACACAGTCAGCCAGACGTTCGCACTAAATTTCTGTTGAGCTGGGATTGGCAGATGTGGATGTTTGAGCAAAACTGCCTTTTGCAATTGACTAACAGTTATTTTGTCAATGCCCAATGGCATTTCAAATGGTGCTCCAGTTGATTGCGCCGAAGGCGCCCGTTGCTATTGTGTACTGCCTTTGTTTTTCTTTTGCCATTTCTATTTGCAGGTTTTTGTATTTTATTATTCTTATTTTCATTATTATCCTGTCAGTTCCCAGCAATTCTGGGCAGTTTACAAGTGTTTTAAGACATTAAAAAAAGAGCAACAAAAGCAAGGATAAAGATAGCAGGATGACAAATCAGGTGGGAATAAACGAAAAAAAACCTAATTTAAGAGGAGACTTCAATTCATTCTCATCCAAGACTTAGGCAAAGAGCCAGATCTTCCGGGAAGGGGTGGGGATGCCATAAAAATGCCAAGCTCAGTCTAAACATCTGGCTAATTGTTCCACCAACCATAATAATATGCCACTCAACTCCCAGCACCTCTGCATTAATCTATTCCCAAATTCACAAGACTTAGATTGCGGATCTAGTACAGGATTGTCAAGTAGATTGACAGAGCAACCTGAGATGTTGTCAAGGTGACTATTTAATCCAGAATCTGAGCATAGAAAGGGCAGGCCCGCAGGGGCTCTGAGGAGAGGCCCTCCACCCAGCTTTCTTTTGCAGAATTAGTGCAGGCTTCTCACACAATCATCTCTTCCTGGTGCCCTGTGTATATATTTTTTTAATTGCCTCCAAAAGTATTTTTAAAAGTGGCTGTGCCCCAGCCCTTGCTCCACTGAAAATCTTTTCCCAATGAAGGGGAATAGTAATAAGGATACAAACGTGTTGGTTAGTAGAAATATTTGTTTTCTGTAACACACATATATTATGACTTGTATTGGTAATGTATATGCTTGCAATGCTGTAATAGCAACAGCAATAGCAGTTAGACTTATATACCACTTCATAGGGCTTTCAGCCCTCTCTAAGCGGTTTACAGAGTCCGCATATCGCCCCCACAGTCTGGGTCCTCATTTCACCCACCTTGGCTCTTACTCTTGTAAGGGCCTTTTGTTCCCTGACTTCCTGTGTGCCCTGTTATTAGGGTCTATAGAATATCTGGCAAATGTCAAAACTTGTGATCTTTGCCGTTCGAACTCTTATCAATCTGCAATCTATGGGCATAATGTCAGAGCCACAGAGAAGGCTCTCCCCCTGGAGGTCACTAGCCGACACTGTCTGGCCGACGGCACCCTGAGGAGGCCAACTCTGTGGGATCGCACTGGACGGTGGGAGGCTACCGGTGGCAGTAGGTGGTCTCGCAGGTACCCTGGGCCTAAGCCATGGAGCGCTTTAAAGGTCATAATTAGTACCTTGAATCGCACCCGGAAGACAACCGGCAACCAGTGCAGGCCGCCTAAAAGGGGCGTAACATGGGAGCATTTAGGTGCCCCCCTGACAACCCGCGCAGCCGCATTCTGGACCAGTTGAAGCTTCCGGGTGCTCTTCAAGGGCAGCCCCATGTAGAGAGCGTTACAGTAGTCCAGGCGAGAAAGGACGAGGGCATGGGTGACTGTGCACAGGAGCATTGTAAAGCCAGGATTTCATTCTACGATGTCTCTAACTGTATAAAAAGAAGCTACACCTTCTCTGAAGGGGGGGTTCTTCCCTGCATATCCTTGGGGTTATGTTGGGAACAACCGACCCATCATGTCTTTAAACTTTGATCAAAGATTAAATGCTGTTTGTTATTCAAGCCTCCATTTAAGTCTCCTATGTTTGGCTCCTTGTGAACCTGGATGTGCTCTCAAACTTCTATGGGTCTCAATTTAAGTCTCCTATGTTTGGCTCCTTGTGAACTTGGATGTGCTCTCAAACTTCTATGGGTCTCAATTTAAGTCTCCTATGTTTGGCTCCTTGTGAACTTGGATGTGCTCTCAAACTTCTATGGGTCTCAATTTAAGTCTCATATGTTTGGCTCCTTGTGAACTTGGATGTGCTCTCAAACTTCTATGGGTCTCAATTTAAGTCTCATATGTTTGGCTCCTTGTGAACTTGGATGTGTTCTCAAACTTCTATGGGTCTCAATTTAAGTCTCATATGTTTGGCTCCTTGTGAACTTGGATGTGCTCTCAAATTTCTATGAGTCTCAATTTAAGCCTCATATGTTTGGCTCCTTGTGAACTTGGATGTGTTCTCAAACTTCTATGGGTCTCAATTTAAGTCTCATATGTTTGGCTCCTTGTGAACTTGGATGTGCTCTCAAACTTCTATGGGTCTCAATTTAAGTCTCATATGTTTGGCTCCTTGTGAACTTGGATGTGCTCTCAAACTTCTATGGGTCTCAATTTAAGTCTCATATGTTTGGCTCCTTGTGAACTTGGATGTGTTCTCAAACTTCTATGGGTCTCAATTTAAGTCTCATATGTTTGGCTCCTTGTGAACTTGGATGTGCTCTCAAACTTCTATGGGTCTCAATTTAAGTCTCATATGTTTGGCTCCTTGTGAACTTGGATGTGTTCTCAAACTTCTATGGGTCTCAATTTAAGTCTCATATGTTTGGCTCCTTGTGAACTTGGATGTGCTCTCAAATTTCTATGAGTCTCAATTTAAGCCTCATATGTTTGGCTCCTTGTGAACTTGGATGTGTTCTCAAACTTCTATGGGTCTCAATTTAAGTCTCATATGTTTGGCTCCTTGTGAACTTGGATGTGTTCTCAAACTTCTATGGGTCTCAATTTAAGTCTCATATGTTTGGCTCCTTGTGAACTTGGATGTGCTCTCAAACTTCTATGGGTCTCAATTTAAGTCTCATATGTTGGGCTCCTTGTGAACTTGGATGTGCTCTCAAACTTCTATGAGTCTCAATTTAAGTCTCATATGTTGGGCTCCTTGTGAACTTGGATGTGCTCTCAAACTTCTATGAGTCTCAATTTAAGTCTCATATGTTTGGCTCCTTGTGAACTTGGATGTGCTCTCAAACTTCTATGAGTCTCAACTGTATTCTCACACCTTGCACCAACAACAGTTTGAAAGCACTAAATGTGGGCCTGAACTCTCCCTCCACAGGGGTCACCACTGTCCTCACCATGACGACCATCAACACCCACCTTCGGGAAACCCTGCCCAAAATCCCCTATGTCAAAGCCATCGACATCTATCTCATGGGCTGCTTCGTCTTCGTGTTCCTGGCGCTCCTGGAATATGCCTTCGTCAACTACATATTCTTCGGCCGGGGGCCTCGGCAGCAGAAGAAGCAGAGCGAGCGTCTCCTCAAGGCCAATAACGAGAAGCAGCGCTACGAGGAGAAGCGGTTGAGAGAACAGGTTGGTGGCGTTCCTCCTTGCAGGATTACAGGCAAAATACAGGTTGCATCTTGGGAGTGTTGAGTGTAGAGAGCAAGGAAGAAGCAATAGCAATAGCAGTAGACTTATATACCGCTTCATAGGGCTTCCAGCCCTCTCTAAGCGGTTTACAGAGAGTCAGCATATTGCCCCCAACAATCTGGGTCCTCATTTTACCCACCTCGGAAGGATGGAAGGCTGAGTCAACCCTGAGCCGGTGAGATTTGAACTGCTGAACTGCTGATCTAGCAGGAGCCTGCAGTGCTGCATTTAACCACTGCGCCACCTTGGCTCTTTCCCACCCACCCCCCCAAGACATTTTTATTTATTTTTTATTCTCTTGCATACCGTTTTAAGTATACATTCACATAATGATTTTTCTTCTTTGCATTTATCATTCTTATACATTTGTTGTTCCATTTTATAGATTATAATATACATATACAGTTTGGGTTGCTTTGTTTACCATCCCTTCTTCCTGTTGTAACACCACCTTATTTTCACTTTCTTTTCTCCCTCCCTCCCTTCTCTACTTTCCTTCTTCCTCCTCTCCTTTCCCTTCCTTCTTCCCTTACCTTTCTCCTACTCCTACTCTTCCCTTTCCTATCCTCTCTCTTTCTCTTTTTCTCCCTTCCATCCTCCTTACCTCTTCTTTCCTTCCTCCTCTCCTTCCCCTTCCTTCTTCCCTTCCCTTTCCCCTACTCCTACTCTTCCTCTTCCTCCCTTCTCTCCTTCTCTTTCTCTCCCTTCCTTCCCCCTCTCCTTCCTCTCCCTTCTTCCCTTACCTCTCCCTTACTCCTACTCATCCTCTTCCAGAGAAATATTCTGCCTTTTCAATATTTCCTAGGATATTTCATTTTTCTGGGAGAGGGCTGGGTGATAACTTCCTACAGTTCTTTCCATGCAAATTTGTGAAAAAGCTGCATCAAATCAATGTATCATTTATGACATCAGCACCTGTGTTCAGGTATCACCCACTGTACAGGTGAAATGTTAACGCTGTGCAATATCTTTGGCCCTTTCCCCCCCCCCCAGGTGGACCCTTATGGAAACATTCTTCTCAGCTCTTTGGAAATGAACAATGAATTGTTAGCATCGGATATGATGACCACAGGAGGAGAATCACGAAACTCTGTCATGTCCTACGAAGGATCAGGAATTCAGTTTCGCAAGCAGCTGGGACCCCGAGATGGTTTTGGGCACCACGCCCCTCTAGAACGCCGCGTCCCACTGACCCACCATGCAGCAGTCCGTAATCGTGCCAACTGCCGACTCCGTCGACGGTCGTCCAAGCTGAAGCTCAAAATCCCCGACCTGGCGGATGTCAGCACCATTGACAAATGGTCAAGGATCATTTTCCCCATCGCTTTTGGATTCTTCAACCTGGTTTACTGGTTGTACTATGTAAATTGATGCCTGCAGACCAGAGGAAGAATAGGGGAAGACACTCAGACTTTGACAACAACACAGGAGTGCGGCGACCTTTGGGGTTTGGTTACTCTCTTGATTATGACCAATTTTTTCACTCCATCCCCCAGCTTTGATTTACATTTCTGCAAATCGTTATTCCTCTTTTCAGCACATGATGCGCACACAGAGTTTGCGTGGTGGGCTGTGTGGGTTTGTTGAAGGGGGAGGGAATGGTTTTTCAGGGATTTTCGTACCTTCCCCCTTCCCTCCCCCCTCTCTTATGCTTGAAATACTTCACCCCCAGGGATGGGTATTGGGGGTGGGGGTGGGGAAAGAGGGAGATAATCTCTGTCTTTTTTTAAAATTCATTATTGCAGCTAGTTTAGTTATTAGGATAGTCTTGCAAAAGTTAGCTCTAGAATGCGTTGGCAAATGCCTGGCCATCATCTCCATTAATTCCATCTCCGTTAATTCACAGACTGTGCAGTTCCTTATTCCAATAGTTGTTTTTTTCCCCCCCCCCTTTCTTCGTGGATTCTTTTGAAAGGCATTCTCTCCCACAGCTTTGTTTTGTCTGGCCTTCTATCTTATAGCTGCATAAGCGTTTGTTTAAAACAACAGAACCTTTATTTTACAACTGTTTGGGCAGAAAGAGGAAATTACCAATGGGGGTGGGGGGAACGGGGGGCGGGGGACATCTGCTGTGAGTGTGTTGAGGACAAAGGCATGTTTGCAAGCTGCATTTATGACTTTTCAGAGTTTTGGGAGTGTTTGATTTCCTGGGCTGAATGTATATCTTGGGGGGTGGGGGTGGGATTTGTATCGTCCGTTGGTGGAATACAGAGGTGGGTTCCTACCGGTTCGCACTGGTTTGGTAGAACCGGTTCGCACCGGTTTGGTAGAACCGGTTCATCAAATCTACCAAACCAGTTAGAAGAGGTTCCACCAGTGGACCCGGAAAGCAGGCCACACCTACAGAAGAGGTTTCAAAAATTTTTGGACCAGTGGTGGAATAGAACCGAGAGTCAGTAGGCATAAAGGAAGGTGGTGGCTGCTTTGTATCCCTCCTTCAGATTGAGTTTGCCCTGGTTGAATGGGCCCCTTTTGGGCTGCCTTGCTTTCCTTGCCACTGCCCTTATTTCTTGATGCCAGAGATGGACTTGAAAACATCTGTCACGCCCCACTCCATTCCATAATTAGGAAAGAAGACCAAGAGACTCCATGGGTTGGAAATCCAAAGTACTTTTACTAATTAGAAATGGTAAGCGAGCAGCAGTGAAGCAAAATCTGAATAATATGGCGCGAAAGCAATTGATATATAGCAAAGCCCGTTCCCCCCCCCTTAGGATCAAAGCTCCAGTCCAATCATAAGTCCTTCAATTGTCAGGTGTGAGATAACTTCAAAAAGACAGGCCAAGATGGAATGTGAAGGCCGTTGATGCAGGCGGGAAACACGTACGCATGCGCAATCCCAACGACTGGTACATCCTAGAACATTCCTCCATCAGTCCTCCAGCACATCAATTAAAACCCTCCCACATACACGCCCCCCCTTCCCGTTTCATGGCAGCTGAAGCAGCAGCAAAGCAGAAGCTGACATCATCTCAGGTGGCAGTAAAAGCTTAGATGGATCCTTTCTACAGTTCTTTTTATAATCTCTTGTGACGGGATGGGAATGCAATCTAGGAGTAGAGTCCATGAAGTTATAATCATTTGCAAGTTCCAACGAGCAAAATCACGGCCCATGATCCGCTGTTTATTTATTTTTATTTTATTACTTCATTACTCTTCTATTTTATTTACAGAATAACAGACAGAAACCCTATACTGCTCAGACAGGAAACCCTATACCATTTCAGACAAATAGCTGTCCAATCTCTTCTTATCCAATTCCAGTGGTGGAGCACCCACCAAATTCTGGAGGCAAGTTGTACCACTGATTAATTGTTCTGTCAGGGAATTTCTCCTTAGTCCTAGACTGCTTCTCTCCTTGATTAGTTTCCATCTCTTGCTTCTTGTTCTGCCCTCAGGGGCTTTGGAGAATAGCTTGACTCCCTCTTCTTTGTGGCAACCCCTGAGATATTGGAAGACTGCTACCATGTCACCCCTTCTTTTCATTAGATTAGACATATTCAATTCCAATCGTTCTTTATATGTTTTAGCTTCCGGTCCCATAATCATCTTTGCTGCTCTTTTCTGCACATCTTTTTTACACTGTGTAAAATGTATACAAAATGTATAATGTACAAAATTATACAATGTAATTATATAATGTAAAAATTATTTAATTTATAGGCTGCCCCATTCCAAACAAAACTGAGTGGCTGACAATTAAAAAAACAACTTATTAAAAGACACACAATAGAAGAGAAAAATCCAAAAAACATCAAGATAAATAAAGCTAAGTAAAACAATATCTTCAGAGATAACGCAAAATTATTACTTGACTAAAAAATTCCACGCAAACTTCACAAAATTTAGAAGACCAACCAGAACAAAATGTTTTTCAAATCCAAATGTAGTCATTCCCAACTTCTTCTAAGATATCATAAACGAATCCAATTTCTAATTTCTAAACTCATTTCTGTTGATGCTTTATATTTTTTGAAAATCTGATATATCTTGTATATTATCTTTGGAGTATTCACACCTAGCCTCTGGAATGTCTTTGCTTTTTGGGACATGCTCATTTTGACTTTCATTTCATTTTCCTAAATAATTGTATCATTTAATGTAGCATCTTTAAATTCTTCCACTTTTCTATCATAAAGAAGGCATCCTGTACATTGTGGTATCTTTGTTTTGTAAAAGACCTCTGGATGGGCAAACCACATGTAATTACCGGCTGTTTCCATACTTAAACATTGCTTGTGATTGTTACATTAATTAACCAACTTTGGATTCCTACACATGAACAGTATAACAGTTCCTTAAAAATAGTTTGCAAAGATTTATGATCAGTCTCTATTGAAAGTTGTTTTCTGGAAATAGAGAGAATTCTTGTACATCCAAAAAAGATAGCTAACATTTCTTTTTCGATCTGAGAATAATGTTGTTGTCCTTTACATATGGCTTTGGAGAGATGCCAGAGGAAATCCTCCTTGTAACAATATTGCATCTAAATCAGATGCGCTGGCATCTACTAATGACACAATTTTTCACCTTATATAGTAATATATAAGTAATACAGGTGTCTTTGTTAACAACTCTCTTAATTTATTAAATGTCTCTTCATCAATTGGCATCCACTGTAATTCCATTTCTGGAAGATGTTTTGCTAAATAATTGGCCATACTTAAATATTGCTCGGTACATTAACAATAGTTTCAATCTTCATTTTGCCAGGTTTCACAGCACGGCAATTAACATATGCCCCAAATACTTTACCTCATTTAATCTAAGCATATATTTCCATTTTATTTTGTTCTCCATCTTTTTGAAAGCTTATTAATTCTTGTGTTCTTGTTTATCTTTAACCTATACCAGAACTTCATTATTAAATATCATAAAGAACAAGGCTAATTCTAAATCATCTAGAATCTGCTGCATTTTATAGACTTCGGGGGGGGGGGGAGAAATACCAAATAAACTTTAAAATTTGTACTTGTCAAATTTTAAAAATTCATATCTCCAAACTCCTGTAATCTAACTGCATTAAAAAAAAAACTATTTGCATTGAAAACGATAAACAATTGTGTTCCCACTAATTCTTTTTCTACAGTTAGTAATAATAGTGTTTTCTTAAAATAGCTTTATTTAAATTCCCGGAACCAAAACATATCTTTGTTTCCATCCTGATTTCTCCATAATTAGTACTCAATTTACTCATTCAATAGAATCATCCACTTTTATTACAATTCCTGTGTTCCACTCTATTCCGTTCTTGTTCAATTTTTATGATTACCGGACTATTTCTTGCACACAGGAAGTACTTGTTAATTCAATTTGATTCATTTAATTTCATTTAAATTCAATTCAATAATGTCCTGTTAGGTATCTTAATTAAAAATTGATTTTTAAATGTGCATGCTGTATTTACACACGAATTTAAAATTCTACTTCTTGCAAAAACTCTCAGAAGAAGGTTTAAATGAATTACTGTGCTTAACTTAAAGGAATCCTTGTTTTAAAATTCATAACTAGAACTTTAATATCAAACTCATAGACTTATACCTGAAATTTATTTCACTCTTTTTTTCCCTGGAACTACTCAATAAGACCCAACATTTACTTATGCTCCTGTAAATCTTAAAATTTCAGTTTTGTAACAATCTCTAATTAAATAATGGGTTTGTAATTAAACCTGTTCATCTTTCCCCCTCTATTTTAAAAACTCTGGTCAAAAGTTCTTCATTCAGAGCACATACAGTAGGACGTTTGCCATTAGTTCATTAGTTCTATACGGTTTTGCAAAATGAAGAAACTTTGCTGTCCATCATTCTGCCTCAACAGCCAGATGGGTTGTTTCAGGAGGATAAACTCTAGGTAGGTGTTGTATTTAACATTTTACTCCTCAGAATTTCAGTTTCCTTTTAACTGAGTTCCAGCCAGCTCCTCAGCACTACAGACATCAACAGCATCTTCCAACATCTTGCAACATCTTGTTCCAATGGTTACATCTTCTGTAACTCTTTGGGTTTCATTCCATATCAGATGCAATCTTTAAAATGTGCTACAAGTGTTAACTCCGTTATAGAGGGGGATAATATCTCCTCCTTGCTTCTTTGTAGGCCTTTCATAATGTAATATTCTCGGTCAATACAGTTATTTTCACATTTCTCAAACAATGCTTGCAGCTTTTGTTGATCAGACTCCTGGTCAGATTGTAGTAAAGACTTTGGTTGCCTCATCTCCAGCAACAGGCAGAAATCGACTGCCTGTAATTTCTTGTTCTTTGTATTAAGTTCACTACCCTCACAATGCAGCTCAAGTCTTTCCGATCATTTTCTCCGGTTTTCTCTAGGTTTCTGGAAAACCTAACCTATTTGTGGTTGCAGCTGATCTGGCCTAGAAATTCCAAATTTTCTCGGTTTTCTTTTGATGTCCTACTATATTTTTTTCAACCATGGCAAACAGAAATAACCCAAATCCATAGCAGATACTCCTGTAAGTTTTACTGCTACTAGTTTACATTCGGTATAAAAAGTAAGTATTTTGATCTCATCTCCCCCAGTTATAAGTTTCCTTCCAAGAGGTACAACTTGTAACTGCTCTGACTCTCACAGTGGCCCACACTGATGCCCAATTCTGAAAGGAGCCCAGGAGGCTCTCTGCAGTTCAACAACCAGAAGTTAACATTGCTCCACTTTTCTCTGGTTGTGGAGATCTGTACGGGAAATCACATCATTATGCCTGGAGGTCTCCATGAAGTAATTGTCAAAAGCGATGACCCCCACGAGAATGTGTGCGCCCACAGAATATTAACTGATGAAGGAATCCTTTATTCTCTTATTTTCCCAATCTTGCAAATACACACATTTTCCTTCACCAGTGCGGTTAAAATTGCTGAAAGTCTAGCTCTTGACATATCTAGGAAAGTTTGTGTTTCCAAACCCCCCCCAAAAACCCAATAACCTTCCCTTGACCATGGAAAAGGGAAAAGAGTTGAGTTGCTGTGGCTTGTTACTATTTGGCCAAAGATTTTGGCTACCCAAAGCACTCGTGTCTGTCCACTTCTACTGTTCCCTACACCCAATCCCATAATTAACAGCCTTTTAATAACTGCAGCCCGTTCTCATTTGACTCTTATCAAAATGGCTCAATTTCTGTTCATTAGTACGTCAGTCAAAAAAATCACAAGGCCATCTACCTGACAGTTATTCAGCAGCCAGGAGCTTCCTGGCCAACATTCTTTCTAGCTTGATCCTCGTTGTGCTTGTTTTCTAGGTCACTCTTGATCAGCTTTTCAAAACATTTTTGTTCAATCTTCTTTGATGCATGCCAACAGTTGAGGTTTCATCTGCTTCTCTAGTAGGGGAGAAGTAACACAGAAAGGGAATAGGGGCAGAAAAGATCTTGATGAAAATGCTTGGTTGAGTCTGCTGACCATCCTGGACTCAAGTCAAAACTCAGGATGAAGTATTTCCATCGCGATTCCTTTACGGGGAGAGAAGAGGAGAAACGAAAAAGAAAAAGAAAGAATAATAAATCACGTCAGAACTCTCAGGACAGCACAAACTATAGGCATGCTTCGTTTTCTTCTGCCGGCACAAATTATAGGGGCCACCACCACTCAGGGACTTTTTGTGAATTGTGGGTGCCATCCAATCAATCGCTCCATATTTCAATACCCCACTCCTTCCTCAGGAAGAAAACAAAACCATGTAGGATGGATCAAACGGGAGGCAAGAGAAAAGGGACTGTGGGCTGAAGTCAGCACGATGGTTTGGAGGCCAGGCTTCATCCACCAATTTGCCTAATCAGATTGCTGAGCCACAGTTGGGGGGACGTTCTCAGCCCAGCAAATGTGGTACAAGGACTTGCAGGAAGCTAAGCATCGTACGGCTAAAGGGCATCCAGAGTCCTGATAGATAACTCGTAGTTTTCTTGAGATCGGCATTCGTTTACAAGGCAATGAATGGGGAAGGAGAACTTATAATTAAGTGATAAATAATTAGGGGCATGTCAGAGAGTCAAGGCTACAGAGGTGGGTTAATTAATACCTTCCGTGTCAGATGGGTCAGTCGTCACATCCAGACGAACTGAGCCTTCTTTATCAGGATTGTGAGGCTGGTTCCAGAGGATGCCGTCAGCATAGGAAGGGTGGGCTGGTTGGGAAGAGGGACCTGGAGGATCTCCATTGTTGCCTTGCATGAAAAGGTCCCTGATTTGAATACTGCTGCTCAGTGCAGGCCAAACCAACTTACCTGGTTAGCCTTATGATTCAACGCAAGGGTGAATTCTGTGGTGACTTTCCTTGAGACAGTAAAGGGAGGAAAAGCTTTGTCAGAAAGGCAGCCTGCTCTGTGTGCGCATGTGTGATTTTTGTTTTGTTTTACAATTTTGTTGCTCGCAAGCAAATCAGATGGAGCAAGCAGGACCGCAGGAGAAGTGTAATTTTTCAGAAAGAGCCTTAATTTGGAAACCTTAAGAAGGAATGTTGTTTCTGCCGCTGGCATTCCTGTGTTTCGTTGCAACTGGAAGTGGGGAAAGATGGAGTTTAGCACATGCCCCAACCTTGATTTAGCACCGGTTTCTCTTCTGTGTCCTCCCCGTATGAAAAAAAAAAGGGAAGTTGGGCCTGGAAAATTAAGGAAACACTGCAGTAATTTTTGCCCTTTGGCAAATAATAAGCAGCAGAAATCCAAGGATTTCTCTGCCCAGGAAAAAAACACTGTTTTCTGCTTCTCGTATTTCAGAAAAAGGAATCGGAGCTCTGATCCCAATGCACAGTAATGAGCAATATCAGTATGTATTTGAATTTGAATTTGAATAAATTTATATGCCGCCCTATCCCATAGGACTTCGGGCGGCTTACAAAAACAAGATAAAAGATAAGAGTTAAAAAATAGAAAAGAGAAACAAATTTTAAAAATAACACACCATACATTCAGTCTAGGTGGGGCTGGACCTCGTTCATGAAATCAACAGCCCCAGGCCTGCCGGAATAGCCAGGTTTTAGTGGCTTTTCGGAAGGCCGAGAGAGTGGGAAGGGTCCGGATCTCTATGGGTAGATCGTTCCACAGGGCTGGAGCAGCTACAGAGAAGGCCCTCCTCCGTGGGGCCGCCATTAATGGAGGGAATCCTCCATTAGAATCAGGCCAAACCTATGGCCAAAATAAATTTCAGAGGGGTTTGGAAAACAAGGTTTTTCAGCACTGCTGTGTTCCCGCCTAGTGTTATCTAGCACAGTAGCTCTGATCAATGTATCAGCGTGTGAAGCATACGGTACAGTTGAAAAACAACCGTATTGTCTTCAACTTGAGAAAAACAATCCTACATGCTGTCTGGTTGTTCTCTGCCTGCCAACCTTGTGCAACATGTGGATTGTTATCTCATGGACGTAGGACTATCCCAGGAGGAAGAGAAGTCTTCCCATGGCTGTACAACTAGCGCCATTATTCATCGTGTTCTCTCTTTTCCCTTACTAAAGTTTCATGCGGTTCCACCACAAATCCGCGAAGCCCTTATCCGCGGAGACATAAGCGCGAAGACTAATTCGCGCCATTCGAAGCGCTAAGGAAAAACGCGACCCTACCGCGATGACATAATCACGGAAGGCAAATCCGCGCATTTCCAAGCACTCAGTACCCTAAACCTAACCCTAACCCTAAACCTAACCCTAAACCTAACCCTAAACCTAACCCTAAACCTAACCCTAAACCTAACCCTAAACCTAACCCTAAACCTAACCCTAAACCTAACCCTAAACCTAACCCTAAAACAACTAAAACCCTTACCTTAATTGAAATCGGCTTTCTGCTGCGGCGCCGTTTTAAAGCGCCCTTCTGTTGCCGCGCTGTTGTCGCGGCGGTGATGACGTGCGATGATGACATTGCGGCTTTAGCGACGCGCTTATGTCTCCGCAGATAAGGGCTTCACGGTTTTGTCGTGCCACGGTTTCATGCTGCCTGTCATTGGTCAATATTTTAACAATACTTCTGCCCCTTCCAAGAGGAACACATTCATTCACCCGACAGGCTGTATAAATCTCATTTTTATGCCGAAAATAAGGTAACCATGTTTAAAATACAGAGGTAACCATGGGTAGAAATGCTAAGGTAAAGAAATTGTGTAGTTGCAAGAGTACAAATTTAATGATCATAATAACAACGCCTGCCTATCTCAGATCCTTAGACATGACTCAATAGGTGGATTGAAATGCCAAATCCAGTCTAAACATCTGGTTGGCTGTGTAATGAATCATCATCATAATAACATAGACGAGATAGCGGCACATAAATCTAATAAGTAAAAGAAACATGATGGCATTATAGGTTCTTGGGGAAAAAATGGACACATATGAAGACCAACGCCAGCTAAAGAATCAGCAGCTGTGTTTTCATATGTTGTATATGGTGTATAATAATACTAATTCCCGCTATAAATGATGGGAAAGGGCTGGAAAAGAACAGTACGGAGGACTAAAACAGGAACAGATGAGTTAACTAAACGACATTCATAAGATGACACGAACAAGCTTACACGTCCCAGCATCAGGAAAATTTTTTTAAATGAAATGCCATTTGTTAATTTAAGTAAGTAGCTGTCTGAAATACTAAGTAATTCAGGTCTGAAATGCTAATATGCTACTGAACATTTCTTGCTGTGGCCACACATATGCAGTCAACCAGCTTTCGGGAGTGGGAGGACTCCCTGGCTCGATCCGGCCACGGGGCTCCACAGCGGAAAGGAAGTGGATGGTTTGCTCACTCGCAGTGATGTTGAAACGTGGCACTAAATAAGTAGATTCAGTTCCCATGTAGCCATGGGGCAGGAACTGTTCCTCTTCATGGCTGGCGCTGGCTTAGGCTGCTTCCTTGCCTACCTGTGAGGACAAAAAAAGGCGCTGCTTAGCCAGGCTGGGGATGATGGTGGGAAATTGCAGGAAGGAAGCCAAACGGAGAGAGGTCCTTGGCAAGATTGCCACCGAAGCCATTGAGAGACGTCCAAGGTGGCATCTAATTCTTAATCCCCAAATTTGCCTACATGGTGATCTTTTCCCCCCCCCCCCTAATGAATTCTCCTATTTCTGTCCTGGGGCAAGCGACATATTACCCGTGAATAGACTTCCTAAGTGCCATATAATTTATAATGACAGAATTAGTGTTTGTGCCAAGTGGGAATTCTAAGTTGTGTCTGGATAGAGATGAAAGGAAGTTAACTGCCCGGAGACTAGGCAGCGTTTACACGGCGTTTCGGTGAAAAGATTCCAAGAGAGTTCCTGGGCAGGGAAAAGCTGACTTGGCCTTGCCTGTAACCGCCGGCAATTTATACTGTAGCGAACTTCTACCCAAACTAGAAAATGGTGCCAAGGAGAAAAGAGACCCTGCATTCCATCCTTCCTACCTTCCCTATTTGGATGGAAAAAGAAAAGTGAGTTTAGCAAGGACTTCACTCTTCTTAGCACCCACTTTCTCTCAGGCTTTGCAAGACTGCATTCCAAATTTTAGGATAATGTGGCTTTCCAACAAAGTCTCTTTAAAAGGAGGGAGTAAAAGCCGGTCAAATATTCCCCTCTCTCTCTCTCTGCTGACTCAGGTCAGTCATCAGGCATTTGAATCTGGACAAGGGACTGAAAATAGGCAGCTCATCGGTCTATCACATAAACCTGTGGTACGTGAAGCCTTTTTAGAATTTGTTATCGTCACTGTGCTGCCGATGCTTCAGTTCTGGATGTGGCCGGGAACGCCAATTCCAGTCTGACAATCCTCTGTGGCCACGGAAGCCTTTCTCCGGCCAAAATCTGGCAGCGGAAGAGAGCCAGAGTGGTCTTTGCAAGGGCCAAATGAGGCAGTGACTAAAGGAAAAAAGGAAGACAGGGGCCCGGTCAAAATTTGAATTATTACCTGAGCAAATTCAAACTGAAAGTAGTCGTTTATATATAAATCCTAGTGCATTTCGCCAAGTAATTCCCCTGTCGCGTTAAAATTAAGTGGGACTGCACTTCACTGGCAAGTTTTGAAATTGCTCTGGAGGTCAATACTTGCTCAGGACATTTTCAGGGCTGTAATTATGTTAGGTGCTTTTGGGGGATCGGTATTTCTTTACGTTTAGGAAACAGGAATTTCTGCTCAATTGTTTGAATTTGAAACAAGCTTTAGACATGTACTATGGCCATTTATCCAAAACTGGCATAGTTTTTCGCACGGCAAACATCACTGCGGTTAACCAGGAGGCGTAATTTAGCCCTGGCGGTGCCAATGGCCATCTCTATAGAGATCAGGACAGAAGACTTTAGCCGCATTGGAAGATTCACCAGAAGCCACGAGAGACGCCTCTTCTGTCTTGTAAGAGGCCATCCCACCGACTTTAAATAAAGCCAGGAAAAGGCAGAAGAGTCCATGATCATGATCTGGAAGCAGATGTTGCAGTAGGAACTGTTCTGTCCGACCTATTTAATCTTAACCGGTTACTGTGCACACCCCACACAGAGAAAAGAAAAGAAAAGCAGCTTTTTAATTACATTTGTTTTGCAATCTGTGCATGGAATCTTGGTTTTTATATATATTTTTTTCCTCATGGAAGCAAATTCTGCTTTACAAGTGTACAAAGCAGGAAAGGAAACAATCTTTCTAGCAAAGTGGTTTAGCTGTAGATTTTTTGTATAAAAAGGCAAGAAAACAAAACAACAAAAAAAAGAAGAAAGAAAATAAAAATAACTTAAAAGAGCCATCTTTTGTCTACTCTAAGGTGTGAAAAATGCGATTGGTGAGCAAATACTTCCTTTTCACAAGCAGCCCCTGCTTGTGAGCGGAGAGTTAAGTTATCTGCGGAAGAGAGAAAGTGATTGGAAGTGCAGATCCACCAGTTGCTTCATTAATAATGTGCTTTCAAAAACGGTCTCTTTTGTTACATAAAGGTGGCTTTCCTTTGGGGTTCTGTTACTTTAACGGTAACAGTTTTTGAAAAATGTCAAGGAACTAATGTTTAAAAAAGAAACTTGAACATAGTTTACAGTTTTGTATAAAAATACAGTCAATGTTAACAGTGTTTTTTAACAATCATTAAGAGTGCCAAAACAATGTAAAGTGCGTATGTCCATGTTTTTCCTTTCCTTTTTTTTTTGGTTTTGAAAAGTATTGAAACCCACAGACACACGCACACACACACACACACACATACAGACCCCCATACATCCCTAACCTTGATCCTTTTTAAAGAAAAAAATCAAATGGCAATGTATATGGTCTAAAATGTATTTTAAAATTGTTAAATAATAATTGGTCAGGAATATTTTTTTTTTCGTTTTTTGTTTTTTTAAACCCAGAAAAGAAATAACACTTTCAAAATACAGCTTGATAGAAGATAACGTTTCTTTCTTTTCCCTGGTTTGAATGTTGAAGTGTTTTGCTTCGTTTTCGGTTTGGGGAACTCAAACATCCCAGAATAAAGGAACAGAAGGGGATGTCTCTCGGCAGTAACTGGGGGGAAACTGGGGGCCAGAATATAAGTTTTGCTCCTCGGAGTATTGGATGGGAATATATTTAGTAGAGAAACTTGCTCTGAATCATAAGCCAGAACTAAACTTGAGGATTAGCCACAGGGCTGGAATTAAATATCTTCCTCTTGAGATATAGAGCAGAAGTAGCTTTCTTGCCCCAGCAGTCCCTCCTCTTCTGACGGGATGCGACCCAGGATGTCTCCACCATCCTTTTCCAGAGCACCGGTGTGAAAGAAGCAAGTGTCAGAAACCCAGGGACACCTTCGTCCCGTGACCCGTCAAAACCGCGGAGGACAAAATCACGCTCGACGAAAGCGCGCATTTGACGTCATCACAGCACGACGAAAAAAATTAAAAATTGAAATAAAAATAAAATTAAAGCAAGCCGATTCACATAAAGGTAAGGGTTAGGGTTAGGGTTAGGTTAAGGGTTTGGGTTAGGTTTAGAGCGTTAGGGTTACGTTTAGCGTTAGGTTAAGGGTTACGTTTAGGGTTAGGTTAAGGGTTAGGTTTAGGGTTAGGTTTAGGGTTAGGTTTGGGGGGGTTAGGGTAAGGTTTTTGCTTTATTTTTACATTTTTCGATCGCAGCATGATGTTTTCGTCGCGCTGTGATGATGTCAAATGCGCGCTTTAGTCGAGCGCGATTTTGTCCTCCGCGATTTTGTGGTGGAACCCTTCGTCCAGGGGTATCCAAACTTTCTGCAAGGAGGGCCAGATTTGGCGAGGTGAAAATGTGTGGGGCCGACCATTCAGCCTGACATTCTTCGAACCATTAACAATTAATGTGCGGTGAAGGAAAAAAAATGCCGGCTGGTAGGAATGAGTGACAAGCTGAGCCAGCGGGGAGAAGGGCCTGCGGGCTGCTCAAAATTTGAAAACGGGCCGCAATTGCTCCCCCCCCCCCCCCGGGCATGCCTGTCTTAGTGGAAGAAAGAGAGCATCAATGTCTCGGGCCCAGCCAAGTACAGTTTCAAGGGCTAGATTCCAGAAATACGTCCTGCCAGAGATCAATAACAGTGGGTGATCTGGTGGGCAACTGCCATGCCAAGAGCTTTAAGGACCTGCCCACTCAGTATCTTTGATGAGAAGAGGGTAGCTCCTTCCATGGCATTCTCTTTGGAGGGGGCAGGCAAATGAGAGGCATCAGTGGCCGGGGTGGGTGGAAGGAGGACCAGGAAGAAGCCGTCATCGCAGGAATAAAGGGATCTCCTAATACTGAATGATTATCGGCTGCTTTGAACCTAGGCCGAGGTGGTGCAGTGGTTAGAGTGCAGTACTGCAGCCACTTCAGCTGACTGTTAGCTGCAGTTCGGCGGTTCAAATCTCACCGGCTCAAGGTTGACTCAGCCTTCCATCCTTCCGAGGTGGGTAAAATGTGGACCCAGACTGTGGGGCAATATGCTGGCTCTGTAAACCGCTTAGAGAGGGCTGAAAGCCCTATGAAGCGGTATATAAGTCTAACTGCTATTGCTATTGCTATTGCTAGGCCAGGGGGCAATGCCTAGCTTGCCTAGGCCAATTTTGAAAGCGAACTTTCCTTTTTTGCTCTCTTGAGTAAGGTCCTTCATCATTCCTTGTTCTCCTCCGGTGTCTAGGAAATTGATCTGAACTTAGAGGTATTATTCCCCGAAATCTACACCAGGACAACCTTTGACCTCCACGGGAGCCAGAAGTGACCAATCATCAAGAAAATGTAACTTCACTGACCATTCACTGTCCCGTAGGCATAAAGAGGCATTCATTATCCCTCATTTTAGGCATGCTTTGTTGTCTTTGCTTCTTCCAGATGATTTATGTTGCCGGTTATAAGACACAACAAGCCGTACCACATCACAGCATAGTATCTTGAAAGAGAAAGTTATGGAATGGATGGGAGAGTCTCAAATGCACCATTGTCATAGCTCGATAGAAATGTGCCGTTTCAATGTTTCGGTTTACTCATTTCACAAGGAAAAACAAAACCTCAGGGACCGCTGTAGTTTATTCGGCTTGGGGTATGGGCAGAATGGCCTTCCTTCCTTCAGCAAAAGCAGCAACAGAGAAGAGTTTGTGTCAGGCAAAATATCCAAGGCAATTTTGGTTCAGATTCTGCAGCCTTCAAGGCCACTGGGCTTGTAGGGAGTGCCGCAGAAATGCATGTTATAATGCATGGACGGAATTAGCTCTGGAAAGCCACTTTCTGAAGAAAAAAAATGCTGGCGTAACAGCCAACATTTGCTTCTTCTTTTGCCACCACATGTTAAGAACGAAATATTTTCTTGTTTTCACCATTCAGGCATTTCTTTGCTCTTCTCCTAGCACCCCATCTGAGACGGGAGGTTGGTTTTTGCAGGAAAGTGACAAATCAGATCCACATACAAGGATGTCAGCAAATGCGCTCCCTAAGAAGAAATGAAGGTTCAGCTTCTCTAGCAATTGTAGTGTTGGAAGAAATGTCCTTCTGGGTTCAGCTCCAAGTGGGGGAAAAGACACTGGAGACACGGAGGCTGCTTGGAAAGATGGTTTTAATGGTGGACAGGATCACATGGCTTGAGTCCTGAACAGAAAAGGTGATCACATGCTTCAATGTTGGGTGAAGAAGAAGAAGAAAGAGGCAGAAGGGCTGAAAGTTCCTGGCTTTATACTCTCTGTTCCATCCCACCTATTTCCTGTTCCTCCGTAAGAAACATATTCTGATTGGTTGTCAGCCTCCCCTGGGGCCATGCAGGGGCAACTCTTTAGGTTGTGCTTTGAGTCCAAGTTTGAGTTTCCAGATGCCATGTGGTGAGTTTCTGTGGAAGGCTAATCCTTCCTTTATTATGTAAAGTAGACTAGGTCAGGCTTTAATGGCTCGTTGACAAAGGGAGGCAGGAAGCTGCAGGGAGCTACTCTGTCTTTAAAAACACCTTTCTCCCTTTTCACATCCAGGGAAATATAATATTCTGCCTTTTCAATATTTCCCAGGATATTTCAGTTTTCTAGCAAGAGGGCTGGGGTTCAACTTCCTACAGTAGAAACTCTGAAGCCTAAAGTGAAAACCATCCCATCCTTTCTTCCAAGGACAGCTATCCGATTCCATGAGAGCCACGGGTAGGTTTAAAAGGTTAAGTAGTATGAAGTCATGGGGTTTAGATCTTTTCTAAAAGGCAAGAGGGTAGAGAGATTATCGGGCACCAGTGTAAAGACCGGCCATTCTGTAAACCAGTGTTTCTCAACCTTGGCAACTTGAAGATGTCTGGACTTCAACTCCCAGAATTCCCCAGCCAGCGAATGCTGGCTGGGGAATTCTGGGAGTTGAAGTCCGGACATCTTCAAGTTGCCAAGGTTGAGAAACACTGCTGTAAACATTTCAGCCAGTTGCCAAGCAACCAAACTTTTATCACGTGACCATGGGGATGCTGAGAGTCGTGGGAAAATCGACCCTAAGTCACATTTCCCCCCAGTGTGGTTGTAACTTTGAATGGCCACTGAAGAGGGAAGAAGCGTTGCGTCATAAGGCAGCGTCCCCAACCCAAGTGCTGAAAAGGAAAAGGAAAGATAAACATGTTTTTTGGTACTAATACGTTTTATTGCTTAGGGGAAAAAACCAAAAGAGGGCGGGCAACGTGTTGACAATCGCTCGCTTTTGCACAGGACAGTGCAGAGCGGCAGCAAAAAAAACCACCACCACCTCTATGTTCCTCTGCAAGGGAAGAGCCGCTTCCGGTGGCCTTCTTCGAACGGCTGTCGGCTTCTTCCTCTCCGGCGTGGCGGACTTCCTGTCCCTCACGGCGACCCTCCCCCTTCGGAAAGAATCTTCCTGCGGTGGCCGACTTCCGGTCCATTCTTCTTACTTTCCCCCTACTTCCTACTACCACAATAAAGTCCATCCACCTTAAATCATGCCTCCAATTTCCTTGCGCAGCGACCTTCTCGGCACGGCGCACTTCCTGTCCGTCCAACGCGGCCGTCCCCCAGTGCCTTTGGGGGGGGGGGAAATGACCTCTCCATCATGGCCGACTTCCCGTCCATCCTTGTTAGTGTTCCTCCCAACTTCCTTGCGCGGCGACTTTCCCGTCACGGTGGGGTTTTAATTATTAAGTGTTATTAATAAGTATCATCATTATTAAACGCCTCACGAATACGGCAACAGGAGGCCCAGGGGCCACAACACGGAGAGAAGAATGAATCCCACTTAAAAAGACTGAAACCGAGTTAAAAAGATATACGATAAAGCTAAGGGACAGAAAACAGTGCCCTCCTGTGGTCCAGGCCTGTATAGCAGGCACAAAAGGGACCCCCACACACACACTAGTTTAATGGCATTTAAAGATTATTATTGTGTATCTTTATTATTAAACGCCTTAGTATTAATATTAATAGCGAAACGGGAGGCCCAGGAGACGAAAAACAGGGAGAGAAGAAAGAATCCTGGTTCAAAAACATTAAACTGAGTTTTAAAAAGTTCAACGATGGCTTCAACACTAACGCTAAGGGCGGCCCAGGCAGGTATAGCAGCCAGCAAAAGAAAATTTATTCATGATATTTTAAGGTAGTTAATCATTATTATTAAAACCTTATTAATATTAATAGGCAGTCTTAGGCCTTCGTAAACTGGTTTTAAAACTTTTGAATCAGGATTTCTTTTCCCGTTCCTGTTTCAGCAAATCAGCTTCCTGTTGCCCTATTAATATTTATAAGGAGGCAATAATAAATATGCAAGATAATGTGGGAAGTTATCACCCAGCCCTCTCCCAGAAAAATGAAATATCCTAGGAAATATTGAAAAGGCGGAATATTTCTCTGGATGTGAAAAGAAACATGTTTTAAAAGACAGAATAGTTGCCTCTAGCTTTCTGCCCATCCCCAGTTAATGGGCCATTGAGATGGCCAGGCTAGCCCACTTTACATAATAAAGACTTCACCAGGAGCTACAGAAAGGCATGATAATATACTCAACTGACCACAAGGCATCTGAGAACTCATCACAGCCTAGAGAGTAGCCCCCTGCATGGCACCATGGGAGTCTGACACCCAGTCAGAATACATTTCTTACACAGGAACAGGTAACAGAGAGGTGGGACTAAACAGGGTATAAAAAGCCTAGCAAGCCCCTTCCTCAGCCCTTCTCTCTTCTTCTCCACCAACATTGAAGCATGTGATCACCTTTTCTGTTCAGGGCTCAAGCCATGTGGCCCTGTCCAACAATAAACCATCTTTCTAAGCAGCCTCCATGTCTCCAGTGTCTTCTTCCCCACTTGGAACTGAACCCAGAAGGACATTTCTTTCAACAATAATAACCTGAAAATATCATTGAAAACGTTTGTTAATTTTTACCATCGCAATGCCTGCTTTGGCCAGGAGATGGCATAATTTTCAATTCCATAGCATTAATATTGAGGCCATCTTAGGCGTTTTCAATAGGATTAGCTCTCCATGAATTCGCAGAGCAAAACGGACATTGCCATTGGATTCGGAGTCGGTCTGTATGGTTAGGAGGGGGCACGCCTTTTGAGCCGGCCTTGTGTACATTTCCTGGCAGAAATACATGGGGAAATCCCATTTTTTAAGCATGAAATTCCACCCCGAACCTCACCCCCTCCTCAGTTTTTTTAATTTGGGCTCCAAAAAAATTTGGCCTCAAAGGCACTCCATTTTTGTGACTGCGGCATCAGGATTTTTTCCTCTTCAGGTTGCAAAAAAACCTTGATTTTTAAAAACAGCAAGAAATACCATTTTTAAGCATGATTGGATCGATGGATGGATTGGTGGCTGGCTGGCTGGCTGGTTGCCTAACTGCCAGCCTGCCATCCTTACCTGCCTGCCTGGTGTTTGGCTGATTGGATGGATGTTTGGATGGGTGGGTGGTGGTTGGGTAGGTGGCTGGCTGCCAGCCAGGATGCCTGGATGATTGGATGGATTGATGGCTGGTGGGTTGGCTCCCTGCCCACCTGCTGCCTTCATGCCTGCCTGGATGATTGGATGATTGCATAATTGGATTAATGATTGGATGGATTCCTGCCTGCCTGCCTGCCTCTCTCCCTGCTAGTATTAGCCCTTTACCCATCTCACCACAGGGCACCTGGGAAGAAGCAATGCTCAACCAGATGTGGATTCACAGCCTAGAGAGTTGCCCCTGTATGGCCCCATGGGAGTGTAACAACCAATCTGAATACAAGATCAAGATCAAAGGCCAGAGAGGGCATAAAACCAGGGACTTTCAGCATCTCGCTCTCCCTTTTCTTCTTCACCCAACTTCTGGAAGCATGTAATTCCCCCTTTTCTGTTCAGGACTTCAAGCCTGTCCACCATTAAAACCATCTTTCCAAGCAGCCTCCATGTCTCCAGTGTCTTTTTCCCCACTTGGAGCTGAACCCAGAAGGACGTTTCTTCCAACAATATAAAATACATCCACCAAATTGGTCCCTGAACAATTTTGGTAGATATTCATGTGTGTATATGACACCTGCACAAGTGTGGCGAAAAGCAAATCAGTTTGTGAATTCTCCTCCAGGCTTACAAGACGTTTAGCCCTGTAATCCCAAATAAGCATTTCCCATTGAATTAGTACTAAATTTATGTTGGTTAACATTGTTCTTCATTTTCAATATTGTATTATTTCATCGTTGTTGTTGTTTTGTTTTGTTTTGCATTACAAATGAAGATATGTGCCGTGTTCATAGAAATTTGTTCATGATTTTTTCTTTTCAAACTGTAGCCCAACAGCCTGAGAGACCATTATTCCTCCTTAATTCACCACTGGAGGCTGGGTGTGTGTGTGTGTGTGTTGATCCTCGCCTTCTTCCACCTGCTTACAATGTGCCTCAATGCCCATCTTGGGGATTTTAGTTGCAGTCTTAATCGGTGCAGTTCTCAGTCTGGTTTATTGTGAAGTCATCTGAAATATAGGAGTTATATAGGAGTTATTTTGAAGGAAATACTGTTTGTTTCGTTCTTTTTTTTAATGGCCTATTTTAAGGAGCCTGAAGATACTGTTGTCATAAAGTTAGGCAAGTGTCAAGAAAGTTTGTGCTCTTTTTCCCTTTGGAGGGGGGGGCGGTCTTAAGTAAATAGATTCCATGGATTGAGTACAAAGGTAAAAAGGACTGCTAAATTGGCCACGCCCACCCAGTCACAGGACCACCTAGCCACGCCCACCCAGCCAGTCGTCCCCCCCCGCTCCCCCCCCCCCCTGAGAGAGTGTGAATCAGCCCCTTGTTCAAAAAGTTTGAAGACCCCTGAGCTATAGGCTAGTTTTGTGTTCATTTAAAAAAAATTAAAATTAAAATATGGTAAATGTTTCAAAACAGGGCAAGGGATATGCGAACAGAGTCATTTGCTACGAGTCAGGTAGCAAATATATTCACACTGATTTGCACTGATTTGAATTCATCTCAATAAATAAATACGGTGAGTTGCCAAGGAACATCTACATATTTTATTGATTTACTAAAGACATTTCTACGCTGCCACAATCACAGCAACTCAACATTTTGGCAGCTTTCACATGTCGCGAGGGGTCCAGAAAAGCCGCATTTAGATTTATAATCGTGGTGTGTGTGTTTTTTAACATCCATGAGTGCAACTACTGGATAAACAGGTAACTGGGGAGGAGGGGGAGAACAAACTAGAAAAAGAAAATAGGTATGTGAAAATTGAGAAGTGCTGGAGAAGGTGCTGGAGGAGACTCCTGCGAGTCCCTTGGACTGCAAGGTGATCAAACCGGTCAGTCCTAGAGGAGATCAACCCTGACTGCTCTTTAGAAGGCCAGATCCTGAAGAGGAAACTCAAAGACTTTGGCCACCTAATGAGAAGGAAGAAGGACTCCCTGGAGAAGAACCTCATGCTGGGAAGTTATCATCCAGCCCTCTCCCAGAAAAATTGAAATATAGGAAATATTGAAAAGGCAGAATATTTCTCTGGATGTGAAAAGAAAGAAACATGCTTTAAAAGACAGAATAGTCTCCTGTAGCTTCCTGCCCATCCACACTTTGTCAATAGGCCATTGAGAAGGCCAGGCTAGCCCACTTTACATAATAAAGACTTCCCCACTGCAGCTGCAGGGGAAGGGATATTACTCAACTCTCCACATGGCATCTGAGAACTCATCTATACCTGAACTCATCACTGCCTAGAGAGTAGCCCCCTGTATGGCACCATGGGAGTCTGACAACCAATCAGAATACATTTCTTACACAGGAACAGGAAACAGAGAGGTGGGACTAAACAGGGTATTAAAAAGTATTAAAAAGCCTAGCAAGCCCCTCCCTCAGCCCTTCACTTCTTCTCCACCAACATTGAAGCATGTGATCCCCTTTTCTGTTCAGGGCTCAAGCCATGTGGCCCTGTCCAACAATAAACCATCTTTCCAAGCAGCCTCCATGTCTCCAGTGTCTTCTTCCCCACTTGGAGCTGAACCCAGAAGGACATTTCTTTCAACAGAACGATGGAAGGCAAAAGAAGAAGAAGGGGACGGCAGAGAAGGAGGTGGCTGGATGAAGTCCCGGAAGCAATTGGCGTGAGCTTCAATGGACTCCAGAGGATGGCAGAGGACAGGAAGGCCTGGAGGAACATTGCCCATGGGGTTGTGATCAGGGGGGTGGATTCCGGCAGGCATTATTGCCGGTTCGTTCATGGCCACGCCACACATACACTCGAAGCGTGATGTGCACGCATGCAGTTCAATAGAAATTGTTCTGCACATGCGCAAAAGCCAAGAACAAGATGGCGCTGCCTGGAGAACCTGTTCGGAGGTGTGGCAGGCAGCGACCCAGGCTGCCAAATCACTACCAGTTCGGCTTAACCGATCCCAAACCAGTAGGAACCCAACACTGGTTGCAACGGATCGGAGACGACTTCGCAACTAAAATGGAAAAGGATCCTTCAGGGCCCAGCACGAATGGGGCAGGTTAATAGGGTCACTCCCCTAAATTCTCATGGAAAGGCGTTTTGTTGTTCCCATTATTGAGGTCAACTTGGAAACAGCCTTGAGGTGGTTATGGGATCGATATTGCAAAAGCCTCGAAGAGAACTGCATGGGGAGAGTTTGCAGATGTTCACTCTGATAGTTCTAATGTTGCCAATCAGGTTTGATTGCAACAGGGCCGGTCACATCAAGCAGATGAGGTGAGTTCGGAGTAAAAAAAAAATGTATTCATTCATTTGCTTACAACACCGGTAGGGCCGCCCAACTCAAAGAATAACTCCGAGCAACATCCTTGTGGATTGAACGTTTTACCGTGGTTTATTTAAAATTTTAATTCGAAGGAAGGGAATTGACTATCTTCAACCGCAATATGAAGATTTGGTGCCTTGCTAGCCCTGATGATGTTACCCAGTTGGGCCGTGAGATGTCCGCACCAAGCTCAGAGAGCCCTCATCTCAGCCCTGAGCTAAAAGTAGTCTCCATTATTGATATTATTGCTTAACAAGCAAACATACTGTCCCCACGGGATCTGAACAGAACCTGAGTATTAATCTTTTGAAAATATAAAGCAGGTTTTTAAGAAGGGGTTGGATAACCATGTGCCTGGAATGGTTTTAGGGTTTCCTGCCTGGGCAAGGGGTTGGGCTAGAAGACCTCCAAGGTCCCTTCTCTGTTATTCTGTTCTGTTCTATTCTTATTGTTGTTAGTTGCGAAGTTGTGTCCAACCCATCACAACCCCATGGACAACATTCCTCCAGGCCTTCCTGTCCTCTGCCATCCTCTGGAGTCCATTGAAGCTCAGGCCGACTGCTTCGGGGACTCCATCCAGCCACCTCATTCTCTGTCGTCCCCTCCTTCTTCTTTTGTCCTCCATCGTTCCCAGCATGAGGCTCTTCCCCACGGAGTCCTTCCTTCTCATTAGGTGGCCAAAGTCTTTGAGTTTCCTCTTTAGGATCTGGCCTTCGAAAGAGCAGTCAGGGTTGATCTCCTCTAGGACTGACCGGTTGGATGGCCTTGCAGTCCAAGGGACTCGCAGGAGTCTTCTCTAGCAGCACAGATCAAAGGCCTCAGTTCTATACTATTCTATTCTACTGTTATTCTATTCTATTCTATTCTACTCTGTTCTTCTATTCTATTCTACTCTCTTCTATTCTATTCTATTCTACTGTTCTTCTATTCTATTCTATTCTACTGTTCTTCTATTCTATTCTACTCTCTTCTATTCTATTGTTCTTCTATTCTATTCTATTTTACTCTACTCTGTTGTTCTTCTATTCTATTCTATTCTATTCTATTCTACTTTGTTCTTCTATTCTATTCTATTTTACTCTACTCTGTTCTGTTCTTCTATTCTATTCTACTCGGTTCTTCTATTCTATTCTATTCTACTTTACTCTGTTCTTCTATTCTATTCTACTTTGTTTTTCTATTCTACTCTATTCTACTCTGTTCTATTCTATTCTACTGTTCTTCTATTCTATTCTACTCTACTCTGTTCTTCTATTCTATTCTATTCTATTCTACTTTGTTCTTCTATTCTATTCTACTCTACTCTGTTCTGTTCTTCTATTCTACACTATTCTATTATTTCTATTTCATTCTATTTCTTTTCCTATCTAATTTATCCCATCCTATCCTATCCTAAAGACCTCCGACTTCGGGGGGGGGGGGCTAAAGAAACTCCAAGCAAGCTGCAAAACTGAATCCGAGGTTGCATCGCCCATCCGATCCCTTTTCCAATCTCGGCGGAGAACAGAGCCAGCCGGACGGCAGCCAAGGCCAGGCGGGTGGGTGGATCCCCCTCCGGGCGATCTCCCGATTGCGCAACGCGCCCCGGGCACCGGCCGCGCGCGCCGCCTCTCTCCATCTCTCCACCCAGCCGGCCCGCCTCTCCTTGCGCACCGCCCCGGTTCCTCCTCCTCCTCCTCCTCCTTGTCCTCCGGGGTCCAGCTCGCCCAGCCTCCGGTCTCCATCCTGCAAGAGCAGCAGCAG